>NW_028297149.1:11947219-12121691 GCF_055798465.1 Pogonomyrmex barbatus
GTTCGATTTGGTTATAGCAGATCCACCGTTCCTCTCGGAGGAATGTCTAACCAAAACGGCAGTGACGATCAAATTTTTGACCAAGAAAAACATTGTGCTCTGCACAGGTGTCTATAAAATCATGGTTTCTATTACAAACTTTTATTACATATTAATTCTGCATTAATGAAGACACAATTTTGTATATAGGAGCTGTTATGGCGGAGTTAGCGGAGAGACTACTGGACGTCAAAAAGTGCGACTTTATTCCAGGCCACAAGAACAATTTAGCGAATGAATTTTATTGTTACTCAAATTTCAATTTCGACAAAGTTTTGAAATAGGATACAAACAGTATTTAACAGAGATATGTTTATATATTTATGATAAATATTAATATTTTTGTTTAAACTTTTTAAAAAATGAATCTTTAGATGATTCTCCGAGATTGATGAATTCTCGCTATCATTTTTTTTATTATTCGTACATTTAAATTTATGGGGAAACAATTCGAAGGTTAGAAATATCGATATCGAATCACTCGAGTTCTCCAAGTCGATTCGGACGGGAAGGAAGTTCCTAGGTAGCGTGGTGCGGAGAGGGAGAAAAATCTCTAGGCAGTGTTTCGCTTCCGCGAACAAGTAGACACGCGATGGAAAGCGTAAATATTTACATCTCTTGAGTGTTCGTTTCGGCACATTTTTTTTTTAATTTGTACAATCATGATAGACGGAAACATCTCGATGGAGGAAGATACGGAATTGCGAGACCTGGTGGTACAGACCCTGGAAAGTAACGGCGTCCTCGCTAAGATACGGGTGCGTCCTGGGGGAGCTAGATTTCGCGGAGGAAAAGAAATGAAAAAAAAAAAAAAATATTAAAAAAGAAAATAAAAAAGATTCCGCGGGTTTCTGTAGGTTAGGTGAATGTTTTTTTCGGGGCAAGAAATGGAGTAAATATGAGAGCTTTGTACTTCGCGTCCTTCTTTTCTGCGCCAGCTTAATCTTGGTTTAATCCTCGTTTTTGTTATTCATAGGCGGAACTCAGGGCGAGCGTGTTTCTGGCACTCGAGGAACAGGATTCGGTTATGGTAAAGTATCCTTAGAGTACATCGCGATGAGGCATAAAAAGAAAGCTTTCTGTTTTCAATTCCTTGCGCTCTATTGGCTATAAGAGCTTTTTTTTATATAAAATAAACGTGGCAGGGTGTCGTGTCGGTGAGCAACTCACCTTGACACTTGCATGTTATATTTATTATATCATAAAGTGAGAAAAACGGAAAGCTTTGCAATCTTTAAACACTATACGGTTATCATATAGTTCTTGTAAAAAATATTGTTCGTATATATCTACTTTCTAAGATCTGTCTGTAAAAATGTCTTCTAATTTTTAAATTTTTACGTCATTTTTATATTATTTCGAAATTTATATAAAAGAGGAAAAGGATGTAGTGAAACTGGAAACGATTTAATAGACTTGAAATAAATGTTTCAGAATCCTGAGCCACTTCTCAACAAAACTGTAAAGCAGTACCTGTCTAATTCAGAAGGAAAATTATTGTTTTCCTTAGTTAGGGAGTTCCTAGAATACTTTGGTCTCGATTATACAATATCTGTATATGATCCAGAAACATACTTCGGGAAGGAGTATAACTATGTAGGGAGGAATAAATTATGCGAAGAATTAGGTATCGACTCAACCGAGCCATTGCTGGGAGAAATTCTGAAGAACAGTATCAATGGTGCCTTTAACAATTCACAGAAGGTATTTTTTTTAAATTAAATAATTGGCGTAGTTAATTGTAATGCAAGATATTTCATATTATTACAATAAGATTAAATATATCTTTTTACTTAGAACAAAAGCAGTAGCAGACACGACGAAACAGATGAAGCCTCAACGAATTTCGCAAACGCGACATTCGAAGTGTCTGTTCCCAAGATAATCCATACCGAATCTGTGTCGTCGTCAAACGACAATGATTCTTCTGAAAAATTAGACAGCATTTCCGAGCAGAGTCCAAAAGTTCCAATAAACGTGACAATAACGGATAAAAAATGCAAAGATCCGCCGATTGACACCGACATTATGACAGATACGTCGGATTATGATAAGCGTCAATTTTCTCTCAGGGAGAGCACAACGGACACTGATGGAATTGAAGGTAACAGGAACAATAATGTAAATTTTGATAAAAAGAGCACCGCGAATCCACACAGCACATACACGGCGACGAATGATGTGGCAAAGGAGACTGATAGTATCGTTACGTCTAATCAATTGAGTCCATTAAACAAATCCTTAATTAAGTTTGACGATTCTATAGTGATTGAGACGCAAGCAAATCAAAACGAGGATATAACTAAGCAAAACAATATAAATAGTTTGGAGCTAAGTATAGAGAATAATGTACAAAGTAAGAAACCGGTTAACGCGGGAAGCAACTTCGGAAAAACGATATATTTTGACGAGATTATCGTCGACGGTGAGCGGAAGAACGTTAGTACAATGAATAAAGCCGAGCCTTTTCTAGAAAGTTTGCCGACCATAAATCAGAAGGCTAATTCTGTATTTAGTGATTTACCACCACTTAATGGTAAAAAGGCCAACATTAATGATCTGAAGGAATTAATGAATATTGGACTTGGTGAGTTATGAAAATTCATGTTTTGTTATTCATTTAATGCGGTATAAAAGGTTTGAAAAAATAATGAGCATATATATATTTTTATAGCTGCAGATGGTATAGACAACTATGAGGAAGACTTTGTGTCGTCAGCATCGGGTAGCGCGAACGAACAAAGTCCTATTAAGGAGCCAGACAAGGTGGATAGTCTTCTCAAATTGCGAACGAAGAAAGAGGAAAAACTTCAAAGTACTGAAGACTTGAGCGAAGAAATCGAAGAAGTGGACGAAATCTTGAGTAGTACCTCTTGTGTAAGTAAACTGAACTTAAATTAACGCAAACGATGGCACTGTTACAACTGCAATTGCACATATTTTTCTCTCGCATTAAATTACGTAATTCTATATACATAGAATCGTTATATATTTTAGCTTGAAGATACAAATACGGATAAGAATATATCAAACTTTGCGACGGGTATTACCGCGGATTATACAGGAATGTAACTTTTAGTCATATGTAATAAAAGAAATATGTAATTTTTAATCGTATCGCTATACAGATCCTCTGTAAGAATTCTAGCGAGTTGTTCCTCTTATATGTACTCTTGATAAAGCCGATATCCTAGAGCGCCGCGGATATCTATGCCGACTACCGTGAGAATTCGGGAACTCGCAGAATTGAATTCATAGTTTCTGATAAAGGCACTGCCAAGCTGTGGCTCAATATTTATAAGTTGCGCTGCAAAGAAGAAAACGTAGAAGGAAAATGTCTGAATGAATATTTCCACAGATGACACGATATTTTTGTACGATTTGTAAAAATAAGGGATACTTTGAAACCATCATGGTTTGCAATAACAATGTGTATTGCGAACGATCGTCATCTTTTCCACAAATTTTATCTGAAATATTGCAGAATTTAGAAAAAGCAATATGGTTAATATTCTGCTATTAATAACCATAAATGAAGTACATCTTTTTATAATTTATATACATGAAAAAAGAATCTTATCTCGATCATCCATCATAAAACTAACGAAACTAATATGTGAAAAAATATATGCAGAATTACATGAATTAGCGGTTGTACAATTGTGAAATCTGCAATAATTTTAAAGTTTTTACTTATATATTGAGAAAAAGAATAATACACATTGAATATTACGAAGTAAACCATTTCATTTAACTTCAGACAGAATACCTTCTACGTTATGTAAAAAATATACTAGTATTATATTACTCTTACAAACATATTACACAAGTGTTATAATTTAAATTTTAGAGACGAGTCAAAGAAGAACACACGAAGTTACTGCTCATTAGTAACTTAGTTACATTTCTCTGTCTTTTCTTTTTTTTAGGGATTCTCTATTAGCATTTTGTTGTGTTTATTGAAATATCTCTGCCCTTAATTTTTATGACTGAACATTGTCCATTACCTCATTTTACATAAAGTTACTGACATGATATTGTAACAATATCAGGAAATCATCCGTCTAGAAATGGATTGCCTAAAAAATCCATCAAATTATTTTTTCGAATGTAATGGTGCTAAGTGTTTGAAGCTAAAGTTATTTATGAGAGTTAACGTTATCTATGAAAAAAAGAAAAAAAAAATTAGGTGCTTATATATTTTCTTGCATCCATGATTCGCAGGAAATTAGTGAAAGCTAGACTAGGATATTAATTTTTGAGTAATACAACTCGATTAAAAAGAAAGAAAGAAAATGGAAAGAAAACATTTAATATGAATATTTTATGCCCCCATATAAGATGCAATAACTAAGTACAACTCAAGATGGATCAACTAGATGCTTGACAAATCAAAATCTGTTCATAAAAATATGTAATATAGCCAGCCAGCTTTAACAAAAAAGATTTTCATTAACGGCTAGACTATGTTGTAATATTAAAATTTATATCCAGTTCGAACAAAGAAATTCCGTCACTTGTTATACAACTTTCAATTCTTCAAAATTGAATAATAGTTTATCATGCAGCAGTTTATCAGATGTTGAATGAAGAATAATCGAATACTGCGCTCAAATTGCAGTATTTCTTCACTTGTATAATGAGAGTTTATGAGTTTCTATCGGTTAAGTAAGGAAGTTGAGTTTATTAGTCTCTTTTGTGATTTATTGCATTAATATTTTTAGCGCAATAAACATTTCTTCATCTTTACAAGAGAATCCCTTCATCTCAACGTTTCGTCCGCAATATACGCGGTAACGGAATCGCTTAGTTCGAACTGCCATTTATCCCGACATATATGTATATTAAAAAAACGAGGAAAAAAAGAAGAAAAAGCAGGTGTGTTCCTGACCAATCAGCGTGGTTACATTCTATTATCGACATAGTAATCTTGACGACGGGATTCAGGACTGCATTGGAACATTCCTACGCTCTGTAGAATCTAGACGAGAGATAGATACATTCCAACGTTACACTAAGATAGATCGTACTTTTTTTCGTTACATCGTTACCATTAGCACGCATGTTTACAAAATAAGTGTATCTCTCATCATAGACTGTAAGCGTATAATTTAAGAATCGTCTTTTTTGTATCTGCCGCAAGAACACGTGGCTACAGGTTTCACTTTCGAAGCGACGGAAAAGTTCGTGGGATCGATTGCAAATTGATCGCGCGATATATTTCTATGAAGTCTAAGATGGCAAGTTTGGAGCTATACGTGTCTCTTGATTTTTCTTCTTCGTATGTTTGTATCGTAGATATATCTAGAGAACGCATAAAACCTGTAAAACCTACGGATCGTCTTCACGAGATGCTACCGAGATATAAACTATTTGTCTCGTAATGCTTTTGAATGTATTTTTACTGTATTTTTACTATTCAAGATTGTATTTGATCTGCTATTTGCTCTTTTTTTTTTATATAATTGTTTATGTAATTGTTGTTTGACGCAGCTTTTGTGAGAGGAACATATCCGACGCAGATAGTTAATTTAATTTTAAATCAAGTAATAATTTTATTATGAAAAATATATGTACATATATAACACAATGATGTTTAAATGCAAATTTTCATGAAGAGACAAGCTCGATATTTTCAGAATAGATAGCCATAAATGATTATACCATCAGTTATTCATGATTCATAGTTTGAAATTTCATAAATGAGCCATTGATAACAATAGGAATAACAGCTTGCTTTACTGGTACTTCTTCACACGGTCGCAGATAATTATTTTGTAACCACGTTGAAACATTGGTAGCTATACCGTGCCTTTTAGTGTGTATGAAATAATTATAAAGAATGCAAATAATAAAAAAAAAGTACTGTGGAATTGTGGGTTTTACAAAACACCTATGTTACTTATTTATGATTTTCAAGTATGATGTAATAATATGTATTCATGTATATGTTATTTATTTTATAAAGATTTTTCTCTTTTGCAATCATCGTCTACTTTCTTTTTCATCACTCCCTATAGATATCCCTATAGACACAATATGCTCTTTGCAGCATTAAACCAAGTATTTATCTCCATATGAAACCATTATATATATTATAATAATTGAGTGTTTATACTTTCAAGGGCACTACATTATATGCTGAATCATCTCATACATTATTTACAATGATAATGTATTAAATTCCATTAGTAAGAAAAGTATAAATGTCAAGTATAAATATCAAGATATGATATATTTTACTGGCCATGTACAAAAAATGCATTTTCATATTATTAAAGAATACTATACTGTTATGGTGCTATTAAATTACAATGTGGATAACAAATAACAATATATTTCCACAAATTTCTATATTTACATTCTGTTGCGTTCTCTTTGGAGTCGTTCACTATATGTTTTTGATACAAGGTTAAATGAGTCCATGTAGCGATCCATGCACATTGCTATACATTTCTGTAAACAAATCACTCAATCAATTAAATAGAAAAACTAAAAGGAACTTAATTGAAAATTAAATAAAAAATTAAATATGAAACTAATAAAAATGTATATTTTAAGATAAATTCTTTAAGATAGCTTTATCGTTGTAGAATCTTTTTCATTCAAAACTTATATATATTAACTTATAATTCAATCATAATTTTAGAAAGTTTGGAATATAGAAAATTGAGTCTTGTCTATTTCTATGAATGTAGATAAATTTTAATCTCGATTAGACTTTTCATCTTTTTTTAAGAATAAAAAAAAAATAAAGAGTAAATTAAACTGAGATTAATATTCATCTATGTTGATAGAATTGGATATGAAGCGTTTTTATTACAATTTCAAGGTTAGATTAAGCACAATTTACCTGTTCCGAGCTGTCCAGCGAGGTACCCGGTTTGCCTATGCACTTTTTAAAACATTTTTCCGTCATTTTCTGCAAATATGCATAAAAACCTGTAACTTCGAGTCATAGCTAAAGTCAGCTAATAGCAAAAGCTATATAATACCGTGAGCAATTCCTGGGCATTGGCGACCGCTATTTGTTGCTTCACTTGCTGCATCAACTCGTCTCGCTGCGAACCAGTTAAATTTCCCGTCGCTAATGACTCCATTTTCGAAACTCTCGGGTTATTACCTGTGTGTGGACTATCAAAATTTAAAAACTCGCAAATTCAATCGTTTGCCCACGAGCACCCGACCATGAATCGCATCTAACCTCACCTCGCCGGTCGCGTGCGTGAAGATGGGACCACGTGAAATCTGCCGTAAAGGCCGCACAAAAAATTTAAGTAGTAAGACGTAAGGAGTAAGGAAATTGACCAATTACATTCGATTATGGTCGAAGAATAATTGTCTGTGATTGGTAAATTTTCTTACTACTTACGTTTTACTACTTAAGTTTTTTTTTTTTTTAGTGCAAAAGCCTTATGTCCTGTTCGCAAAAAACGAAGCTCTTGCAGGTTGTATCGCTATTTTTCACGAATCTTCATTTTTCACAAATATGTAATCTATTTTTATGCCTTGTATCCACGATGCTAGGAATCGATCCGAGATCTCGGATGGAAAGAGAATTGACCAATCGTATTAGTCAATTAGCTGAATTATTCAAATGTAATTGGTCAATTCTCTTTTCAGCCGAGATCTCGGATCGATTTCTAGCCTCATAGATACAAGACATTATAGCCGACCTATACTCGTTGTTACATACTTAAAACGAAATAGATACATATTTGAAGTTTGACAAAAGCAAGATAGAAAATTTAGTGCAGGAACAGAAAACTATGATTGGTTCACGCTAATTCCGCAACTTGCAACCAATTACGTCGCATAAATTGACTGACCATCTCGTGAAAATTTTCGATTCGAGTGGCCGATATCTGTAAAAAATCGACCATTCAATTTTAAACGTGGCGATTATTTGAGAGTATTAAAGAAAAGCGTTTACGTGGAAAATTGAAACAAATTATTGAAACTGATAACAATGAAAAGAAAAAGAATAATGAAGAAGACAAAAAAGGTAAATTCGCGCAATTGATGCTGATATATATCGAATACATTTATATTTCATATCTTTACAGACATCCAAAAAGTTGAAATCTAATTGTAAGAGTCAAAGCGAGAGACAAATATTTCTTCATAGATTGCAACAAGCAGTAGAGGAATTTTGTAGTAAAAATAATAATTTGGATGATCCAGGTGAGTTTAGGAAGAAAATGTTTACAAATAATTTCGTATATTCATATCAGTTTCCAAATAATTAGAATTAAATTATTTTAGATTGCGAGTTGCTATACGCGAGAACTATGGAACATTCATTTTCGAAAAGAGATCCTAAATCTTTTCAAAACGACTACAATGAAAACTCGCGCGATAATTACATGTGCTATCGTTGTAAACATTTCCTCGAGATACCACATAATTTGTCTCAGTTGTTTTGCAACAAAATGGCCATTACTTTTGCCAAACAATATAAGATCGAGTTGAGTTTTGTTCAGGCTATTGTCTGGTTGAAGTTTTTTTTTGCCTGTGGCTCATCTCAAATATCAGTCGAACGATTGCAACAGATATTTAACGAACAATGGAATAGACATGATAAATGTAATTATTACAAAGATAAACACAGTGATGACGATCATGTTGAAAAATTAATACCTGTGATTAAAAACTTATCGATGAGAAATAATTTTAGAACGTCAACTCCTATAAATATTAATATATCACACCTTGATACATTTCAAAAAGAGATCTTACATGCTAGAGCTGAAAATATGCAGAGTAATCTATTAGAACCTGTCTTGACAAACAGTGTGAATGAGTCGTTTGTAGAAATGACTTTGATGCTCGAAGACGATAGCAGCTCTTGCATCACGGCAGATAAAAAGGGAACAGAAATTTTGGAATCCAGTATAAATTTAGATTCAGAAAAAAATTCATTTCGAGGATTTGATTTAATTTCGAAAGAAAATTTCGACATGGATGATCGGATACCTGAACATCAATGTTTCGAATTTGAAGAAAACGTATATGATTCAGTGCAAACTGCATCAAAAAATATCGATCAAATAAGTCAAGAAGTAGACGAAGAAGAAGAAGAAAAAGATATATTCCTTACTCAAAAAAATACTAATGTTTTGAGTAAACATGAATCTACTTTATCAATAGGAAACAAATTTATCACGCCGATGTCCGTAACTTCGGAATATAATTTTGAGGAAGAATGTTTTACTCCATTGGGAAATCGGAGCAACTTCCAGCCTGATAAGACATCGAAATTTGATGATAGTTTAAAAAGTTATAATATAACTCAAAAAAATATCACTCAAATGTCAGATTTGAGTACCAATTTCGAATTTCTACTCGACAATAATAATTCTTGGGAGAAATCTCTAGACAATATCATAACTGAAGATTCGAAAAAGGATAGCGCATACAGTACATTGCATATGGACATGGAATTCAAAACCGACAATAAGCGTACATTGAATACCGAATGTTATTATGAATCACAATCTTGCCAAAAAGATATAATGTATATGGGAGAAAATAAAAGTACTGAACCTCAGAATAACAAAAATCTTCGGGAAACGAGCGATACCATTTTTGAAAATCCTAAAGACGATGTTCCAGCGAAATTTATCATCGGTAACAAGCACACATCAAATATCGAACATTCTTCTAAACAGCAATCCTATAGATTGACAATTACATGCGAGAAAACAGTGGCTTCTCCTTCTATAATACAAGGAGTTGAAATATCAGACACAAAACACAATTATAATTTGCGACCTCGTATTAAGAAAAGTTACTCATCCCTTTTTACAACAAAGAGGCGGAAAGAACCTAAATCAGAAGTGTTAAATCAAGAGAAGAAAGAGAAAAAAGAACATGAGGATGAAATGATTCCTTCTAATTGGTGGAGCTTGACTTTGGAATCATTACATATGGAACGGATGGTTCTTGCCTCGATTCAAGTGATTATATCGACGCTTTGTGATAAAAAAACGACGAAGAAATATACGATACGTGATTATTGGAAAGATAGTTTAGAAGAACAAGCAGTAAACGCAGTATTGAATATATCGGATATTTTTACAATTGAAAAGAAACCTAATATATGCGTAAAAGAAATTGTAATGACAATAATCAAAGTTTTAGATGAGATGATGATGGATGTACAATTAAATAAAATATACTACTCTCAGGTATAAATTACATACATTTTTTTATATTTATAAATATTACATTAAATAAATACATAGCCTAGTATATATTGACAATTCATAAAAAATATGCGTATGAATAAAATATATAAATATTTATATATATATATATATATACATATATATATATGGTATTTTATATATTTTATACATATAATATAAAAATATTACTAGACACTTTAATTATTTAAAATAACTGTAATTATATATTATAATATTATACGATAAATAATTTTTTTTCTAGACATTCGTGTGGATATATCGAATACAAATAATGCTGGAGTTTTGTAATTCATTGCCAGTATGTGTCAAGATAATCGATCATTTGATAACAAAATTAAAATTGCTTCAGTCGAAGCTGATCGCTATAAAAGAAATACTTCAGAGGAATACCTGCGTCTTGATAAATCAATTGTATCTTGCGTTTTACTCGTTAAACATTACTCTACGAAAATATCGTGCGATTATACCAAGCGATCAAAGATCTCGACCTGCGGAAAGATCGATATGCCATGTCGCTGATCTTTGGAAGATACACTATATCGAAAAAGAACTTGATCATGCAGATTTAAACCTGAATGTTGCGGAGAAACGATGGTTAAATGCTTTAGAAAACAGCGCGGTAGTTTTCACGGAGCATTTTTTCGTGTCTTTCGCCGAAAAGTCGTTTTCACTCATCCGTGTGCTAATTTCGCAATCTAGCACGAGGATAACATAATGTTATTAATGTTCGAATCTACAAATCGCCGTATTAGAGTTATGTTTAATTATTATACGTTTTTTCTTCTTAACATAAAAATTAAGTTATGCTTAAAAATAAAAAACATATTCGCTTTAGTTACCATGTAAAATTTCACTATATACATGCTTTAAAAAGGTAAAACTGCAAAAAATAATAACATTAAAACAAATATTAAATTCTTGTTGTGATACGAAATAGATCCATTGTACGAAGAATTAGATTCGTTAGTCTCTTTTGGATTTTTCGTTTCTGATAAGCTTTCAGACCACCTACATAAAGATTGTGAATTTTCGGGTATTAAATCGAAAGTGGCGTTTACTAAAGTCTGTAGTGGACATATCTTTGTGCAATTTGGTAGCGAAAGAACGATTACGTCCTCATTAATATAATAGTTAATCTGAAATTATTTCAGTATTGTTTAATAACTATATTATATTATTTTAATAACTATAGTTCTAGAATATTTTTTCCTTCTTAGATAATAATAATTAACATTTAAATTGATTAGATATTGAAAATAAAAATGTTACCTTCATTCCATATGTATTCGTATTGTTATCAAAATAAAGTTCAAATATCAATGCTGCCTCGTTGGGGACGTGAGGTGACCAGAGATCAAGATTCTTCAAAACTCCAACGATGTTCCTAACATTGCCGCTGTATAACATTATTTTCCTTTCTTTCGGTATGTCGTCTGTTATATATTTTAACGAATTGCCGATAATCTCTTTTAAGAAAGTTCCGCCATTTAATTGTTTTTGCAGCAGACTCGCCGAAAGAAGATCGTATTCCAACAAGGTGACGTTGTACATTACACCATCGGGAAACAAGTCGATTGCCCAATTGGGTAACATTTCGTTTCGGTCAGCCTGATTTTTATTATTGCAAACAAAATTTTTACATTAGAATGCAATTGACAAAAACAAAGTTTAATTTCGTATCAATATCTTTAAGAAATTTAACAAATTTATAAAAGAGAAGAAAGAGAACTTTATTTTTATTTAGAGAGATTTAAATAATTATTTCTCAGAAGATAGCATAAAACTATTCTAATCTATTAAAAAACACTTTTGTTTTATCTTTGATTTTAGACTTACCATTGTTTCTAAAGTAGCATACAAGAGAGCTACGTCCGATGGGGTGCTAATATTTCTTTCAGTAACTTTAGAAAGATAATCAAATAAAGATTGATACTGCGTTAATATCTTTTGCGTTTCGGTCGTTTGCAATACCTGATTCATCTGTGACACAAAATTCGGACACAAAGAACCGACCAACAACGTGTCCTCCTCCAGTTTTACATAGTCTGCAAGAAATTGTTGTTGTTATGTTACAAAAAAAAAAAAATAAACATAACTTTTACAAAATGTTTTAATTAAAATTATTTGTTTAAAATTGTTAATTAAAATTGTTTAATGAAATCTGTATTCCGAATATCAAGCTTGCGATTAAGTTTTGTAAAATAATTTTCTAAAATATATTTAGAAAAAGAGCATTTGAAAATAATTTTGCGGATTATACATTTATTTCGATTTGAAAAAATAACATTCTATGTATTATTAAAGAGAAATAATTTTATCGCTTTACCGACCAAATGGTATTGGCTGCCAATTGAGACCTTCAATCCACATTTGATTTTCTTTGGGGGGCCATAAGCCCGCATTAACAAGTTGGGCCGATAAGATCGACAAAGTATTCTCCGTTGTACGTGTCCTCATAATATTGTCCGTATACGTATCGCCTAAAAATTCATTGTACACCTGGCGTAAATACGTTCCGAAATTGTACATGTCGAACTCGGCATTCTGTTTAATCGAAAGACATCATACGTCAGTCAGATCAGAAACAATATAATAATAATAATAATAATAATAATAATAATAATAATAATAATAATAATAATAATAATATTATGTCACAACATGTACCACTGGTATATTCATCGTGGCGGAAATAAAGGATTCATACGATAAAGTTTCCGGGATGCTGGTTTCGTTCGTTTCCGCATCGTCTTTCCACGGGGCGTACAGCTTATGTGCAAATAACTGTTAACCAGTACAACGGTTATCATCATCATACTTTTTATATATTAAATTGCATAAATATGTACTCACAACTTGCACAAATTTTAAATCTGGCGTAGCTAAACTGGGATGTGCGTAAAAGCATAATGCGAGAATGACGCTGATAAAACGTAGCCCGGCCATTTTTCTTCGGGAGATATAAATACGGTACTTCAACAGCAAATATCAATACAAATCTGACAACAGGTCTGATAGAATTAGAAGCGAAGAGAGAAAAGACAGGCAAAGGTCCAAGTTGTTTGTCAACAATAACGAATATATGGCGAATATGACGGCATAATATTTAGGATTGTGTGAGAAACTTCTATTTCATTTTATAAAAAATATTTTTATTTTGAATGAAGAGGCGTGCAGATATAGAAAGAAGTATAATAGAAATATATTAGATTTTAGTGCATACTATGCAAGTGATCATACAACTCGAGATAAAAAAATTTTCCTTATTTCTATCTACATCCGCAAAGACAATTGGTCTGCCACAACACTTCCGAAACCACTTGTGTGTGCCCGCGTGTGACTGATAAATATTAGATTTATGTTATCTGAATGTACAGTTAATGAATGAACAGACATGTCGCCGACAGGACGACAATTCGTGCTCACTTTTTTGCCTTCTTTATCTAATCTAGTCACCGCGATAGGATTTGATTAGCTACATATGGAATTTTGCACATCGCTGATTTATTAACTTTTTTGAAATCTGAATACTTTGTTCTTTTCTTATCTGATTGTCAATTGATATCAGAGATGGAGCATTTTTTTGCTGTTAGCTTATTCACGTTACATAAAAAAAAATTATCTTATAATCACACTCAAAAATAATCACACAAATCTAGTAATTATGCTCTAAGAATTATTGATAACAAATTTTTATTACGTCAGATTACAAACACACAACCCCGTGAAATTAACTTTAAAAATAAATATAAAAGAAAAAAAGACTATATAAATTAGAAAACTAAAATTTGTAAGAAAATTGATTGCCTGAAAACTTCAGTTCGGAATTACTAAGCACTTTTTTGTTTAGCCCCGATTTGAGTAATACTTTTTCTCCAAGACTCACTTTTCGATTCTTCGCGTTTCTTCTTCTCAGGGAAACTGAATAAATACTCTGTACAATTACCATGAACAATTTTACTTGGTTATCTCATATTACCTGATCTCTTTTACGTTTGTACAATGATAACAACAGATACTCGACGAAAACTAATTAGAATTACATTTGGAAATTTATTCGGCAAATTATTAAATAGTAACACTGATCTATCTAAAAAATTTAAAAGCATACTTCATCAAATGATGGAAAACAGTCAAATATTAGAGCTAATTTCAAAAGTATATGTAAAGCAAATAAATAATTTCATTATTCTATTATAATAAAGCTCATAATAAATAAAAGAAATAAAAAGCACATAATTTTTAAGTAATAAAATACAAAACTTATATATAATATTTAGATATTAGCATATTATATTAACATTCAAAATTAACACTAAAAAAATTATTATTATTAATTAACTAAAATGTCAAAAATTTAATAATAAAATTTTTTTTAGTATTTTTATTAAAAACAATTTCGCAAAATGTAAGTTGTTGTAACACTTGTGAGTTTGATAAACATCATGCGTCTCGCTCGTGGTCTTGATAATTATTAATATTCTCGTGAGTACAAAGTGACTGTGTAAAGTTTACGCAAGAAAAATTTTATAAAATTTCGATGCTTCTTGGAAAAAAACATCGTACAATCGTTAAATTGATTTACTTATATTAGATATAAACATTTTTCGATTTAGTAATTATATTAAATTCAAAATTTAATTCGCTGAATCGTTATCAATTATACAGCACTGTCGATAAAATTGATGAAAAATTACGCAATTTACGCATCTGTTTATATATCGACGATATGTGTGTGTGTGTGTGTGTGTGTGTGTGTGTGTGTGTGTGTGTGTGTGTGTGTGTGTGTGTGTGTGTGTGTGTGTGTGTGTAGACTAGATATATCACTTCTGATATTTTCTGTTAGTTTGTAATCCATGCTTATCACACATGGCATACGCAATCTTATCGATTATAGCAAGTGTAAAAAAACGTGATCGTTGACGATGATACATGTTAATTACGATGATAGTGCCATGATTATATAGCGTATCTCACGAAAAAGCTAATGATAAGACGTAATTAAAGTTTGCCCTGAAAAATAATTTTGATATTAAAAATTTAGACACTCATGATAATGTCGTCTGCACGTTACAAGAGTATTTCATTTTTGTCGATAAAATATTGTGATTATTATTTTTTTGACTTTTGTGTCAATGTTTACATGACTTATAGAAATCACGCTATAATATCGCTATAATATAAAAACAAATAATATGATTTCAAAAAGGAATGTAAAGAAAATATTACGATTTATTTAGCTTGGTATTTTAATATTTAAATAATGATATAAATAGCTAAATTTGGAATATGATAATGTTTCCATTATCTCCAAAACTTATTACTTTGTAATATCAGACACAAATTTTATTTTAAATATATGAGTACACTGAACAGTGAACATTATAGAAGCAAACACAGATCATTCAGTCATCATTCATTAATTATTATTATAAACGTTGAACGTAATGGCACTTGTGATAATAAAAAGTTGCATCATTGGCAGTATATTAGAAGCAAAATTGGAGCTTAATTGATTCGTTAAATATTATTAATCATGATTAATTGTGATTACAATCAGCAGCGGAGTGATGAGATCAAAACCAACAAGTACGATATAACAGAGAAAGTTATTTTCATTCAGAATAATCCATGAGCGAATAAAAGAGAATATTAAGATAAAATAAAAAATTTCGTCTACTTGTTTCATTACGATCATATGATCATTGTAGTTTCAGCATTAAAATTCAACTGTATCAAATATTAAATTTTACACTAGTTAAGCGATTATACTCAGATAATTACTTGCCGCTTAACGTATGATATTACGTCAGAATGATATCGGGGAAAAGCCGTGGGAGCCTTAAAATCACTGAATCATTTAATCGGATATCCCCGATTTGTGTAACTCGACAAATGATCTTTCCGCCTCTGTTTCCACCACGAGAATTATTTCGCAGAAAATCGCCTATATCAAATTAGTTTACGATTTCTATCATTATGTCTATTCTATCATGACAAAATAATTAATCTACATTAACTATAAAATTTATATAAAAAAAAGTTAAAGTGAACCTGAAAGTGCGATGATTTTTAGACACGAAATCTCATCTCAACTATCGTTTGCACAACCTTTTTATGTTTCTGTATTCGATTCGTAATATGATATCTATTATTAGTACATAAATTAATTTTTATAGATAATTAGTTAGATTTAAGATTACAAAAAATAATAATTAAATCGTTTTACAATAATTATTTATATATTCATTTAGATCTTTATTTAGATTGATCAATTTTTTATTCTGTATTCTTAAACATTTATGGTTTTGTTCTTTTTATTCTTTTCTAAAATATCGATATTATAATTAATAACTTTTTATGCGCATGAATGCAATCTATTATATTCATGGATCGTAATAATTATCTTATCTTTACGTTATCTTTACGTCGTAGTAAGCTTTACATATTTATAAGAATGTGTTATCTAAAACTTTTTCTCTCATAATGCGTTTACGACCTACTTTAGTGATAAAAAAAATACACCCTATACTTTTGTAAATATGTCACGTATGTTTTCTGAATATTTTTTAAATATTTTGTAAATATTTGCATATGTAAAATACGAAAAATCAAGATATAATTATCGTATTCGTATTATGTGACTAGCGTAATCTCTTTATCTGTTTTATGACCTTCTACCATCCGAAGCTATTTTTCTTGATATCAGATTAATCTTTCTTTAACAATCATTGTTTTGTGATGATTATTTGTTAATTAAGCATCTTATTTATTCGATGATAGATATTATCAATAAATCTATTATTAGCTTGTATGATTACTAAACATGACATTGTTAAAAAGAACCTGCAAATTCTCTTCAAAACTATTACCTTAGTAAAAACTTTGCAAAAATAATTGCACATTGATGCAATTTTTACATTTTTTTTAAATGTACGTACGATGAACAAAAACTTGAATTGTTATGATTACGTTACATAACATCGATTGAATTTTATTACATTCTTTACATGAGCAAAGGAATCTCAAGAAAATTATATAAATGTTGTGTGATGCGTTTCATACACATTTTGCGCATTATGTAATATTGAGTAATTTTTCTTCAAGGTAACCAGAAAGAACATCTCGTTATATAATTTATTTCTAAATTTATAATAAAATTTTATCTTGATATTCGCAAAGAAAAGAAATTTTTTAATTTTTCTTTTTTATAATATTAATTACATTTTATTGAATTTTTTGAACATTTATTTATTCGATATGTGGATACGTAATCCACACGGTAATTTAAGAACAGCGTGATGCAAATTATATAGGAGCAGGCCTACAATTTGCTCGAATTGTTCTGATGGATATTCCACTTGCTTGGCATTCTTAAAACACTAGTAAGATTTCCGCATAATTCGTAGCAAAACTTATTCAACTCTTGATGCACTTCTTTTTTTCACTGCTCGCGATTAGCTCACGGAATATTTCATGATCAGGAAAATCCTGCAATCTATCACAAATCTCCTATTATCTTGCAATTAATTATTATTAGTATTGTATAAAATATTATTATTAGTATTGTATAAAAATATTAGTATTATTATTAGTATTGTATAAAAATATAAGAATTTTAAAAATAATTTTTGTTAATTGAAAAATAAATTTAATGGAATTTCAGGAAAGTCATAGAAAGAGAGCTTTTCCTAACAAGAGCACATGCTTTATAATGTCCAGGATGTCCATAAAATGACTCGAACAGGAAGTAAAATATGGTGGGGTGTACATTCCTGTATCTTAAAAGTCTTACGTACTGTCAGAAAAAGTCAGTATTCAATTAATCCTTCACGTCGGTAGTTCGATAAATCCTTTTGATTCAGGTTTAATTGTTGATTGGCCGATAAAACACTGAAGATAATAATCTCGCAGATTTTCAAAAAAAGTCGTCCGATTAACATCGCCGGTATATATTATACATATCTGTATATATTATACATATCTGTGTCAATTTTTACAATTTTTAAACATTTTGAAAGAAATAATTATTAACATAATAGAAGTTTTAAGCTGAAAGTAATAGTTATGATTAATTATAATAATCATAAAAAATAATATCTTTTGGTAATGATTAAATTTATATTGAAACAAGTTATTTACATTTTAAATAATTATATATAATATACCTATTACATACAATTATTACGTGGATAAATGTATATTAAAATAAATATTTTTTTAAATTTATGTCTTATTAAATAATATTTATGAATACTGGCAAATTTATATGTTGAGATATAGTATAGATTTAAAATGCAAACATAAAAACATTACAATCATTGTGTCAAGAATTTTATATATATATATATACATATACATATATATATATATGTGTGTGTGTGTGTGTGTGTGTGTGTGTGTGTATGTAAATATAAATATATTTATTTATTAGATGCGTTGGAATCAGAAATAAATAATATCAATTTTATGTATATTATTTTATACTTATTTCTGCATTTCTACAGAAGATTGATGTTTATCAGTTTATTCAGTTTATTGTTTGGATTAAGCATGAATGTGAAACCTTAAATGTAAAAGTTTTAAAATTAGGTGCTTAAAGAATTTTTTAAGTCTGTTTACATGAAATTTATCTTTGTTAATTTATTATGATTAAGACATTTAATCGGGCAATGTTTACAAACCAACTATATAAGCATAGTTATCATTTCAATGGCATTACATTTTCAGACTAGATATAATCAAGATGATTTGGTTTCATATTTTTGACAATTACTTAACAATCCTTCTCATCAGTTTAAACACAATGTTGATCACAGCTGAATATCCTGAACTTAAATTAGTTAATGTGGTAAGTAATATTGTTATTGATAACTAAACATAATTTTATATATATATATATGCACAAATTTTTTTCTCTCTGTCTTTTCTCCTCATTTTCTTTAAAACTTAACTTATTTTAAGTTACTTTAATTATGTTAGCATTTGTTATATTTTATTAATTATTTTTATTTATATTTTTGCAGGTATTTAGACATGGTGATCGAACGCCCGAAAAAAATGAAATGTTTCCATACGATCCATATGTAAACTTTTCTTTTTATCCGACAGGTCTCGGGCAATTGACTGCGGTAAGTACAGCATCCAAGATATCATTCAGAATAAAATATCAAGCCTCCATAAATAAAAATAAAAAACTAAAAAAAAAGAATTTAAAACAAACTAATTGATCGGATTTATATAAACTTTTTTAGGAGGGCAAGAAACGCGAATATACATTGGGAAAATTTTTACGATTTAGATATAACGATTTCCTTGGCAGTTTGTACACGCCAAAACTCGTCGTAGGTCGTAGCACGGATTTTGATAGAACAAAAATGTCTCTGCAACTTGTTCTTGCCGGCTTGTTTCCACCGAAAAGTTTACAACGATGGCATACTTCCTTAAATTGGCAACCAATTACAACATCGTACATACCACGTGTCGACGACAATCTCTTTTTAGCCGATGAATGTCCGCAGTAAGTATAACAACAAACATAAATGGCGAATGAGAAATTCATCTGTAAATTAATAATATCAATATTTTTTTAGCTTTTGATATTAAAGAAATATTTAAAAGATAAAAAAAGCGTAACTTAATCTATTTAATAAAATTATTTTCAGATTTCTCGAAGAATACAATCGAATATTGAACTCACCCGAGGGACGAGAGAAGCTCGATCAATTTAAAGATTTGATGAACGATTTGACAAAACTAACCGGCATGAGAGTTGAGACAATAGATGATCTTTTCAGTCTTTATCAAACTTTCTTATCAGAGTCTTCTATGGGATTGCTTCTTCCCGAATGGGCGTACAGCTATTTTCCTTATGGTCCATTGCTCGATGGGATGGTAGCTGTATACAATATCAATAATTTCACTCCTTTGTCGATGAGATTAAATGCAGGTAACTTATATTTATTATAACATTTATTAAATAATATATAATATTTATTAAATTTATAATAATATCATATCTATTATATTTATTTTCCAATAGCGATTCCAACAAAAATGTTGTTGTTTAATAATATAAAAGTATGATGAATGTTAAAGAAAAGAAAATACATATATTAATTTTAACGATAAAAATTACAATTTTATTTGAAATCTTGTTATTATAATATAATTTTTATTACAAAAAAGTTTTGCATTATTTTAGGTCCAATGGTTCGAGATATCACGGACAATATGATAGCCGCACAAAATCCAATCGCTGCGCCGAATACAAAAATGTATTTGTACAGTGGCCACGAAACCAATGTTGCAAATATGTTGCATGCGCTCGGCGTGTACAAACCGCATGTACCAGAATATTCTAGTGCGGTTATCCTAGAATTGCAGCGAATTGGGGAAAACTATTACGTAAAGGTAAAAATGTTATCAAGCTGCTTCATTTAATTACGACCGAAGAAATAATATAGATTTTATTTATTTACTTTGCATAACACATCTTTGCAGATTTTATATTATCAAGGGATCCCACCGTCTCTCAAAGAACTCAAGATTCCAGGTTGTGACATATTGTGTCCTTTCGATCAGTATCTGGAATTTATTGAAGACGTGATACCGTCGGATGAAGAAATGTTTTGTGACAAAAGACAAACTCCACGGTTCGTTCACGAGGAATATCCTGCTGGTTTGCAGCATATAATATACAATTTAATTAAGAAATCAAAAATTGAAGGAAGCATAACGCAGCGATAACGCATAACGCGAGTATCACGCTAATTGGCGTGTCGAGAAAATTGCTAACGACCATATTCACTTTATACTGTGAATATCGCGATAAGATTTCTTTTTCATTCTAAGGAATCGTCTTTTATCATGCTTATTTATTCAATCGCTATTAGACGGAACAATTACGCGAACATTACTTAGAGTTCATTAAATCATATTTATATGATCCTATGTAAAATATGTATAAAATAATAAATTTAAATATTAATAGCTTCTTTTGAATTATGAATAACTTTTTTAAAATTAATTTTTCAAATTTTGCATTTCTTTTCATTCTTTTATGTTCATATAATATATTCGTTAATATGATTTATTTTGTTTAAAAGAAAGTTGTTTATATAAATTATATGCATAGTTATTTTTTCAAGTTTAAATACAATATAAAATACAAATAAATAAAAAGTACACTCAAACTATATGTATAAAATAATTACATAAAGATATAAAATTAGTTTATTAAATAAAAAGTATAACGTTTTAAAAAAAATATCATATGAATTATATCAATTCCTTTATCCAAATTTACTTTTTCCTATCATGACTCATAAAATTATTTCTTTTATATCTCTTTTATCTCCAAAATTATTTTTAGTTTACCTTCAATTCCCAGAGAACATTTAATTAACATTTATCATCAATCGTTTCATTTTTTTAAAAATATAATTATACTGATATATAAAATAATATTTTAAATATTATTTTATACATCAGTATAATTATTACTTGGAATAAAATATAAGAACTATACTAGAACAAAATAATTTCTAATCGATATATGTAAATGTATATTACAATACAAATAAATATATAAAACTAATTTTCTTATAATTAGACATGTTTTATGTAATATTTAGTGCAAGAACCATTCATGAAGCTACTTATTACCATTAATAGGTACAATAATTACGTCGCTAATAGACATGCGCTATGTTGCAATTTTGCGCTATTTTTTTAGTAGTGCGATAAACGTATCGTGAACATTGTCGATTCATAAGTTAGTGTTAAATATATATATATATATAAAACACCATATAACGATGTGTGTGTGTGTGTGTGTGTGTGTGTGTGTGTGTGTGTGTGTGTGTGTGTGTGTGTGTGTGTGTGTGTGTGTGAGGGGGGAGGAGGATACATAATATTTGCGCAATACTTCTATATTTACATTTAAATACTTAAAAAAAAATATATATATATATTTTTTTAAAATAATATATATATTTTTTAATAATTTAAATATAATATAAAAATATATATATATTTTTAAATATATATATATATATATATATATATATATATATATATATTAGATATAGCAGAATTCGAGCTAGATTTGTAAACCAGAATTTGATTACATAAACTTGCAACGTAGAGTTGTATTCGATTCAATCTAATCGCGATTTGATCGAATCAACTATTCGCTATTATTTTAAACTAATTAATTTACGTTGATTCGGTTAATTCTATTATTGTGTAGTATCGCAATGGAAAACTATTTATCTGCTATTACATCAATAGAAAAGTTATTTATATTTTATGATTTATTAAAAAAAAAAACAAGTTTTAAACATGTAATCTTTATTTATTTTTTAATGCAAAATTACATATTTATTTTATGTTTGATGCAAACGAAATCTATGTCACGAACAAAGGAACATCATTTTTTATGCATATTACACCTGTTAACACAAAAATCTGTTCTTATCACTTTATCGCTATCACGGCATTCGTCTTCGACAAAGAATTATCTATAAGAATTAATTAATGGCATTACATTTCCTGATTAGGCGCAAGCAACATGCTCTTCTTCCGCGTATTGGGCAATTATTTGTCGATTATTTTAATCATCGATTTAAAAGTTATTTTAGTCACAGGAGCGAAATTTGAACTTAAATTAATTAATGTGGTAAGTACAATTAATCGTCGCTGATAAATTTTAAGTCTTTTATAAAACTAAACTCAAATGTTTTTTTAGTTATTGAATTCATAGTATTTATGTTATATGCACTAAAATTATTTATATTATTTATTTACTTTTACACAGGTATTTAGACACAGTGATCGGATACCCGACAACAATGGACATGAAATGTATCCAAACGATCCGTATTTAAATTATTCTTTCTTTCCGGAAGGCCTAGGAAGGCTAGTTAACTAATGTAAGCAGTATGTCGCATTTTTATATTGTCCGAAATAATGTAAACAGGATAAATTAAAATTTATTAAATTAAATTAATTTTCGCAAAATTGAACAAAAAATTTAAATTTAAAAATTTTAAATTTAAAATTTTAAATTTTAAAATTGTGCATCCATTAAAAATATTTTTAATATTGCAATGCTTGTTAATACAAGATGACGTAGATTTAATTAAATATCGTTTTTGCTGTAATATAATTAATGTAATTTATCAGCGGGGAAAGATGCGTGAGTATGAGTTGGGGCAAGTCTTGTGGGATAGATATAACAATTTTTTGGGTGATTTGTACCTGCCAAAACTTGTCATGGGTCATAGCTCGGATTGTGATAGAACGAAAATGTCTTTGCAACTGATCCTCGCCGCTATATTTCCGCCAATAAATGCCCAGCAACAATGGAATCCAGTATTAAATTGGCAACCGATTTCTACAACGTGCCTATTGATGACAATTTCTTCTTCACTTTTGAATGCCCACGGTAAATATGATTGATCCTAACAGAAAACAAAAAAAAGTGACAAACTAATTATTATAATAATATAAGAAATTATTTAAATGGAATTGAAATACAAATCTTGTGGTAGATATTATTGATAGAAAAACTTTTAAATATTTTACAAAATGTTAAACATTTTGTTTTAAACATTTAGTAGCCTCAATTATACAGTGTAGTTAAGAAAAAAGGATAGAAGTAAAATTGAATGCGAAGCATTCAAAAATTCAAGCGAACGGAAAGAATTGTATTTAAGACTTCCTTTACTTTTAGATATCTCGAAGAATACGATCGCGTACATACTCAGTTTGCTCAAAACGCAAAAAATAATATTCCAGTTCAAGAATCTAACGAGCGAATTAACGAAGCTAACTGGCAAAAAGATTGAAACGCCTTGGGACCTGTTTTACTTGTATCAGACTTTTGCAGCAGAGTCGTCTATGAATCTGACACTTCCTGAATGGGCGTACAATTACTTTCCGAACGGTCAACTATACGATACGGTCATAGTTGCATACAATATTTTCAATTTTACTCCTTTATTGAAAAAGCTACATGCTGGTGAGTTATATTTAAAATTTTATTATTATAACATTTGCGATATCTTTTTTATAGCACTGCATTGTTCTTTAATAGGCCCAATAATTCGTGTCATATTGGAAAATATGCTCACCGTAAAAAAATCAAGCACTAAAATTTATTTATATAGTGGTCACGACGCTAATGTTGCAACGTTGTTACATGCATTCAACGTGTACAAACCTCATGTACCTCAGTACTCTAGCGCAATTATTCTAGAATTGTTACAACAAAACGAAGAGTATTACGTAAAGCTAGGTGCATTATGATAAAAACATTTTTGAAGCAATAATACAAATAAAAAAGGAGAAATTTTTATTTAAAAACTTAATCAGATTAGAAGTATAGAACAAAATCTTTTAATATATTAAAAATTAATATTAATTTTTATATGTATAAGTAATAATTTTTAAGACTATCATTTGAAAATACTTTTAAACAAAAAATTTGAATTATCTATCAATGAAGATGTATCAATGTGTCGTAATAATTTTTCAACTTTTAAGTTATCGATTCCACCAATCATCGATGAACTTAACATCCAAGGATGCGAACTATATTGCCCTTTCGATAAGTTTTTGGATTTAACTCAAGACTTGATCCCATCTGACAAGGAACTGACAAAAGGCAGACTTCGGATTATGAAAATACACCATATCCTGTCGCTTTAGAAAGTATAACGTATAATTTAATAAGATCAGTTCAATAAAAATGATAACGATAATGCTAATTGCAATGTAAGCACGTATTTTACTTTCTAAATATATAGTTTTTAATTAATAACTTGATATATTTATTTGATTATTTCTATTCCTTTCAATTATTCTCCAAGCTTTATTTACACGAGACTTTATTAATGCATAAAAAACACACACATATATATATATATATGCAAAAACATTAGAACATCTTTTATGTATTCCATATATATATATATATATATGGGACACATAAAAAGATGTTCTAATGTTGTTGCAGTTGCATTCATAGAGGCTTATATTCATCAACATTTTGTTAATTTCCTGAACAAAGCTGCATTTAAATATTCAACACGCATTTCCGGCCGTAAATATTACTTCATTTCTTGACACAAATATTTACAATAATTATTTAAGAGCAATATTTATACATTTATGTTTAAATATTTAATAATATGTATATATAATAGATACAACAATATTCGAATCAGATTTAAATCAGAATCTGATTGCATAAACTTGCAACTAGAATTGTATTCGATTCAACTACTCGATATTGTTTTAAATCAATTAATTCATGTTGATCCGGTTAATTTTATTACTGTATAATATTGCAATGGAAAACTACTTTCTGCTATTATGTCAGTGGAAGAGTTGCTTATACTTTATGATGTATTTAAAAGAAACGAGTTAAAACATGTAATCCTTATTTGTCTTTTACTGCAACATTGCACATTTATTTTATATTTGATGCAAACGAGCTCTTTATTACGAACAAAGGAACAAAATTTTTTATGCATATGTTTACACCTGTTTACACAAAATTCATCATTTTTATCAATCATTTTTATCAGTTTATCGTTATCACGGCATTTATCATTCTCGAGAGAAAATTAACTATAAGATTAATGGCATTACATTTTCAGATTAAGCGCTAGCAACATGCTGTCGTTTCGTGTATTCGCCAACTATTTGCCGATTATTTTAACCATCGGCTTAAACTCTCTTCTAGTCACAGGAGCGAAATATGAGCTTAAGTTAATTAATGTAGTAAGTATAATCGTCGTTGATAAATTTTAAGCCTTTTATAAAACTCAAATATTTTTTTAATTATTAAATCCATAGTATTTATGTTGCACTATAATTATTTATATTTTACTTTTACATAGGTATTTAGACATGGTGACCGAACACCTGACAACAATGAAATGTATCCAAACGATCCGCATTTAAATTGTTCTTTCTTTCCGGAAGGCCTAGGACAGTTAACTAATGTAAGTAGTACGTTGCATTTTTATGTTCTCCGAAATAGTGTAAACAGGATAAATTAAAATTTATTAAATTAAATTAATTTTCGCAAAATTGAGCAAAAAATTTAAATTTAAAAATTTTAAATTTTAAAATTGTACATCCATTAAAAATATTTTTAATATTGCAATGCTTGTTAGATACGAGATGACGTAGGTTTAATTAAATATCATTTTTGCTGTAATATAATTAATGTAATTTATTAGCGGGGAAAGATGCGTGAGTATGAGTTAGGGCAAGTCTTGCGGGATAGATATAACAACTTCTTGGGTGATTTCTATCTGCCAAAACTCGTCATGGGTCAGAGTTCGGATTATGATAGAACGAAAATGTCTTTGCAATTGGTTCTCGCTGGTTTATTTCTGCCAATAAATGCCCGACAACAATGGAACCCAGTATTAAATTGGCAACCGATTCCTACATCGCACGTGCCACGTGTTGACGATAATTTCTTCTTATCTTACGAATGCCCACAGTAAGTATAACTGATTCTAACTAAAGAAATGAAAAAAATGACAAACTAGAAATTATTTAAATGAAATTGAAGTACAAATCTTGTGGTAAATATTACTGGTAGAAAAATTGTTAAATATTTACAAAATGTTAAGACATTTGGTAGCCTCAATTATTGGTCTCAATTATTAATATAATATTAATATTATAATTATAAAAAAAGGATAGAAGCAAAATACATTCAAAAACTTATGCCCAAAGAATTGTATTTAAGATCTTTTTTTACTTTTAGATTTCTTGATGAATATAATCGCGTACTCAGTTTGCCCAAAACGCAAAAATTAATGTCCCAATTCAAGAATCTAACGAGCGAATTAACGAAGCTAACTGGCAAAAAGATTGAAAAGCCTTTGGACCTGTTTTACTTGTATCACACTTTTGTAGCAGAGTCGTCTATGAATCTGACACTTCCTGAATGGGCACACAATTACTTTCCGGACGGGCAACTGTTCGATGGGATCGTAGCTGCATACAATATTGCAAGTTCTACTCCTTTATTAAAAAGATTAAGTGCTGGTGAGTTATATTTAGAATTTTATTATTATACCACTTGCGACATCCTTTTTATAACATGTATTCTTCATTTTTAGGTCCGATAATTCGTGCCATATTGAAAAATATGCAAACTGCGAAAAAATCAAATCAGTCAAATACTAAAATTTATTTATATGGTGGTCATGAAACTAATATCGCATCGTTGTTACACGCATTCAACGTGTTCAAACCTCATGTACCTGAATACTCTAGCGCAATTATTCTAGAATTGTTACAACAAAACGAGGAATATTATGTAAAGGTAGGTGTATACGTGTACGATATACGGTAAAAATATTTTTAAAATAATAAACAAACAAAAAAGGAGCAATTTTTATTTAAAAAAATGAATCAAATGTATAAAATAAAAGCTTTCAACATAGATACATAAAAAATTATTATTAATTTTAGTTCTGTGTAATAATTAAGCCTATGTTTTGAAAATATCTTTATACAAAAGAATTATCTATTAATGAAGAAGTATCACAGATTTGTAATACATCTTCATTAATATTAACATTTTATGTCGTAATAATTTTTCAGCTTTTAAGTTATCGGGGCATTCCACCAATCATCGACGAACTTATTATCCAAGGTTGCGAACTATATTGCCCTTTCAATAAATTTTTGGATTTAACTCAAGATTTGATCCCATCTGACAAGGAACTGATTTGCGATAAAAGGCAGACTTCGGATTATGCAAATACACCATATCTTGTTTCTGTGGAAGGTACAATGTACAATCTAATCGTAAGATAAATAATAATGCTAATGTAAATGTAAATACGTAAAACACATAAAACTTTTTAAATATATAATTTTTAATTAATAATTTGATGTATTTATTTGATTATTTTTATTCCTTTTATTTATCCCCCAAGCTTTATTTTCATGAGACATTATTTATACACGAAAAAAAAAAAAAAATATATATATATATATATATATATATAGAGAGAGAGAGAGAGAGAGAGAGAGAGAGAGAGTGTGTGTGTGTGTGTGTGTGTGTGTGTGTGCACACGTGTAGGCAACATTTTTTTAAATTTTAAAAATTATATGTACAAGATTGGAAAAGTTGATGGAAGAAATATTCAAGGCAAAGTTGGAGAATATATAAATAATATTTACACAAGCCTTGGCACACCAGTAGAGATAACGAGTTTACAAAGCAGAATCTGAATTTATATTATCGATATGAAAAATATATGTAAAATATATTACCAATTACAAAATATCGGAGAATAATAATATCAGAAAATATATAATAAAATGTTGTTTCACTTGTTTTTATAAATGTAGTATTATATTTATACATTCATCAATATGCTGTGCAATATACATTTTTAATATATACTTACATTAGCTAATTGAAAAAGTTCCCATGGCACAAAAATTGATACACTATATGTGGATCTTTAGGATACAATTCTTTAAATAATGGCGTCTGTTCGCCATGTCACATTATCTATAATGTTTGGCATTACATTAAATTATTGTAATATGTGACAAATAATATATTTAATTTATTATTTAATTGTCCATAAAAAGAAAGATAAAGGAAATTATAATTCTCCACTGATTTAACAAAAAGAATTTTTTTCGATTTTATGATATCCCGATGACCAGAATGTGATATATTTTTATTTTACGTATTTTAATTTTACAAATTGAATGCTATTTTATAAGGGTATTAATGTTGTATATTTGAGGTTGCTTACTTATCACTTGGACCAATTCTAAACGAAGTTCAGCCATCCTGTGGACACAAACAAACTTAATAAGTGCAGAGATGTTTGCTGAAGCATTCGGTTTATATTTAAACTACGAAATAATCACGTAAAATGAAAGAAAATGTATTCACTTGAAAGACACGAACTCAAAAGAGTTGATGCGTTCCTTTCAAACATCATACATATCGTTTAAAAATGAATAACTCATTCCCATTTAAACTAATTTTTCATACATATCCTAGCTAAAAACTTTATTTATTTACTATGTATAATATATTTTTGCTAATAAATTTTATATTATCAAGACATCTCATCATCTGTCAAAGAATTCAAGATCCCATGTTGCAACATACTGTGTTTTTTTCATCAGTATCTAGAATTTATTGAAAATGTGATACCATCAAATGAAGAAATGTTTTGTAATAAAAGATAAATTCTACAAGAAATATGCCGATTTGTAGCGTATCATATCTAATTAAGAAATTAACAATTAAGATAATTGAATAAATAATTAAGAAATCAACAATTGAGGGGAGCACTCAGCGATAACACGAGTATTACGCTAATTGGCGTGATATCGAGAAAATTGTGAATGTCCATATTCACTCCATACTATGAATATCGCGATGAGATTTTTTTCTGTGGAATCATTTTTTATCATACGTATTTATTTTTCAATCGCTATTGAATGTACGGAACAATTAAGTAAACGTTCCTTAGAGCTCATTAAATCATATTTATATGATCCTGTGTACGTTATTTTGTACGAAATAAAAAACTTAAATATTAATAAAAACTTCTGAATGAATTATGAATAACATTTGAAAAAATAAAAATTAATTTTACATTTTCTTAATTTTTTTATGTCCATATTATATATACTTGTTAATTTATTTTATTTTTATTTTGCTGAGAAGAAAGCTGTTTACATAAATTATATGCACATTTATTTTTAAACGTTTATAAAGAATATGAAATGATTGGAAAATGCATCCAAAGTATGGTATAAAATAAATAGTTTATTAAATAAAAAATGTAAATGTAATGTTTTGAAAAAAATATCATGATTCTTTATGTCAAATTATTTTTTTTATGTTTTCTTCAAACTTATATATTTTCATGAGAACTTTTTCTATTAAGAAATATTATGATGCATTATACAAAACTATCTTTTTTTTGATACATTATCAAAATTATCTATGTTTCTTTTATTTCCAAAAATATTTTTCTTTTTTTTTCAGTTTATTTTCGATTCTCAGAAAGAATATAAACACTTGGTAACATTTATCGTCGTTACAATTTTTACTTTCCTTTAAACATTTCAATATAATTATTAAAATAAAATAAAATAAAATAAAATATAATATAACACTTAAAATAAAATATAACACTAGAATAAAATAATTTCTAATTGATACATATAAATATATATTACATTACAAGTAAGTATATAAAACTAATTTTCTTGTAATTAGACATGTTTTATGTAATGTCTAGTGCAAGAACTATTCAGGAAGCTATTTGTCAACGCTAACACGTGCAATAACACGTGCAATAACAATATATATATGTATGTGTGTGTGTGTGTGTGTGTGTGTGTGTGTGTGTGTGTGTGTGTGTGTGTGTGTGTGTGTGTGTGTGTGTGTGTGAATGTGCATAACACTAACTTATGAATCGACAATGTTCACAATAATGTGGTATTATCGCACTATTTCTAAAGAAATAGCGTAAAATTACAAAGAAGCACATGCATTCATTAGTGACGTAGTTATTGCACGTGTTAGCGTTGACAAATAGTTTCCTGAATAATTCTTGCACTAAACATTTACATAAAACATGTCTAATTATATATATATATATATATATATATATATATATATATATATATATGAGACACATAAAAAGATGTTCTAATATTATTGCAGTTGCATTCATAGAACTTACACTCGTCAACGTTTTATTTCCTGAACTCAAAGCTGAATTTAAATATTCAACACGTAAGTCCGACTGTAAATATTTTTTCATTTCTTGACACAAATATTTACAATGCTTATTTAGGCGCAATATTTATATATTTACGTTTAAATATTTAATAATATGTATACATAATAGATACAGCAGTATTCGAGGCAGATTTAAATCAGAATGTAACTGTGTAACTAGGGTCGTATTCGATTCATCTACTCGCTATTATTTTAAATCAATTAATTCAATTAATGTCGATTCGCTTAATTCTATTATTGTGTAGTATTGCAATAGAAAATTACCTTTTGCTATTATGACAATGGAAAAATTGTTTATACTTTGTGATGTAATAAAAAAAAACGTGTTTTAAACATATAACTTTTATTTGCTTTTTAATGCAACATTACACATTTATTTTATGTTTGATGCGAATGAGTTCTTTATCATGAACAAAGGAATATAATTTTTTATGCACATGTTTATACTTGCTTACGCAAAATTTATTTTTATCAGTTTATCGTTATCACGACATTTATCGTTCACGAGCGAGAATTAACTATAAGCTTAAATAGCATTACATTTCCAGATTAGGTGCCAGGAACATGCTGTCGTTCCGTGTATTCGGCAACTGTTTGCCGATTGTTCTAGTCATCGGATTAAACTCTCTTCTAGTCACAGGAACGAAATATGAGCTTAAGTTAATTAATGTAGTAAGTATAATCGTCGTTGATAAATTTTAAGTCTTTTATAAAACTCAAATGTTTTTTTAGTTATTGAATTCATAGTATTTATGTTATATGCACTAAAATTATTTATATTTTACTTTTACACAGGTATTTAGACACGGTGATCGGACACCCGACAACAATGGACATGAAATGTATCCAAACGATCCGTATTTAAATTATTCTTTCTTTCCGGAAGGCCTAGGACAGTTAACTAATGTAAGCAGTATGTCGCATTTTTATGTTGTCCGAAATAGTGTAAACAGGATAAATTAAAATTTATTAAATTAAATTAATTTTCGCAAAATTGAGCAAAAAATTTAAATTTTAAAATTTTAAATTTAAAATTTTAAATTTTAAAATTGTGCATCCATTAAAAATATTTTTAATATTGCAATGCTTGTTAGATACGAGATGACGTAGGTTTAATTAAATATCATTTTTGCTGTAATATAATTAATGTAATTTATTAGCGGGGAAAGATGCGTGAGTATGAGTTAGGGCAAGTCTTGCGGGATAGATATAACAATTTCTTGGGTGATTTGTACTTGCCAAAACTTGTCATGGGTCACAGCTCGGATTATGATAGAACGAAAATGTCTTTGCAATTGGTTCTCGCCGGTTTATTTCCGCCAATAAATGTTCAACAACAATGGAACCCAGTATTAAATTGGCAACCAATTCCTACAACGTATGTGTCACGTCTTAACGATAATTTCTTCTTATCTGACGAATGTCCACAGTAAGTGTAATTGATTCTAAAAGAAATAAAAAAAATGACAAATTAGAAATTATTTAGATGGAATTGAAGTACAAATCTTGTGGTATTACTGATAAAAATATTTAAAAAAAATTTTTTAATATTTACAAAATATTAAGACGTTTGGTAGCCTCTATTATATATTGTAGATATGAAAAAAGGATAGAAGCAAAATACATTCGAAAATTCATGCGTGCGAAAAGAATTGAATGTAATATCTTTTTTTACTTTTAGATTTCTTAATGAATACGATCGCGTACTCAGTTTGCCCAAAACGCAAAAAATAATGTCCCAGTTCAAGAATCTAACGAGCGAATTAACGAAGCTAACTGGCAAAAAGATTGAAAAGCCTTGGGATCTGTTTTACTTGTATCACACTTTTGTAGCAGAGTCGTCTATGAATCTGACACTTCCTGAATGGGCGCACAATTACTTCCCGGACGGGCAACTGTTCGATGGGATCGTAGCTGCATACAATATTGCAAGTTCTACTCCTTTATTAAAAAGACTATATGCTGGTGAGTCATATTTAGAATTTTATTATAACATTTGCGACATTCTTTTTATAACATGTATTGTTTATTTTTAGGTCCAATAATTCGTGCTATATTGAAAAATATGCAAACCGCGAAAAAAACAAATCTGTCAAATACTAAAATTTATTTATATAGTGGTCATGAAACTAATATCGCATCATTGTTACACGCATTTAACGTGTACAAACCTCATGTACCTGAATACTCTAGCGCAATTATTCTAGAATTGTTACAACAAAACGAGGAATATTATGTAAAGGTACGTGTATACGTATACGATATACGGTAAAAATATTTTTAAAATAATAAACAAACAAAAAAGGAGCAATTTTTATTTAAAAAAATGAATCAAATGTATAAAATAAAAGCTTTCAATATAGATACATAAAAAATTATTATTAATTTTAGTTCTGTGTAATAATTAAGCCTATGTTTTGAAAATATCTTTATACAAAAGAATTATCTATTAATGAAGAAGTATCACAGATTTGTAATACATCTTCATTAATATTAATATTTTATGTCGTAATAATTTTTCAGCTTTTAAGTTATCGGGGCATTCCACCAATCATCGACGAACTTATTATCCAAGGTTGCGAACTATATTGCCCTTTCGATAAATTTTTGGATTTAACTCAAGACTTGATCCCATCTGATAAGGAACTGATTTGCGATAAAAGGCAGACTTCGGATTATGCAAATATACCATATCTTGTTTCTGTGGAAGGTACAATGTACAATCTAATCGTAAGATCAGCGATAAATAAAAATGGCAATAATGATGCTAATGTAAATGTAAATACGTAAAACACATAAAACTTAAATATATAATTTTTAATTAATAATTTGATACATTCATTCATATTTCTATTCCTTTCAATTACCTTCTAAGCTTTTATTTACGTAAGCTTTATTTATGTATGAAAATATATAGAATATCTATTTTATTCAGTTTTACAAAATTTTGTTATATTACACGTAGCTCTTCATTAAAAAGTGCCAACTGTTCTTCTCTGGTTAGATTGTCCCACAAGCAAGTTGTCTCTTCATCCGAAGGTATTACATCTCGCATGAGTTCTAAATAAGTTTCCAGAGGGCAAATTTCGTCGCAATCTGTCAATTTGATGGACATTAATTTTTCTGTGGTACCTGTCCACAGAAAAATCTATCGACAAAAGACGAACGATTATTAATAGATAAATATAATTTGATTAATCTGATTACATAATTTAATTTTGTTGAGATTATTATGGACAAGTGTATGTAATAATTACTCTGATAAAGACTTTGCCGGTATTGTCTCGCAGTTTCTCGAATAGGAATGTCGATCCATAATCCGGTATTTTCGGCTCGCTAATATTCTGAGCTTTAGCAAACGCCGCGATGTTCATATCATGGGCACTATACACGTACATCTTGCGCGGATTTAAACCTTTATTACTTCCATTTATGTTATCGATGAACTTCTTGATCAACATACCACCATTCAATCGCTTCAACTGGGTTGTGTACGAAAAGATTTCGTACTCCAGCTCGACCATACTTTGTATTTGCGAATACACATCATCAGTACACCATTCTGGCAGAGTTAAATTCATGATTTTCTGAAGTAAACAAAAAAAAGCCGATTGTACGATCAAGTCATTAGTTATCAGGTCTTTATATATTATCTATATGCATATTATACACATAGACAATTAAATATTTTGTTAATTATAAATTTTATAAAAGACTGAAATAAAAAATAATGTAATTTTATATTGAATGTGTATGGCAAATATTTTTCCACATAATTAAAAATTTATTTAAATGTCCGCTTAACCTGTACTGTTAATATACTATAGATAGATAACATTTCTTCGAGAATTACTCCAGTCTTTTCATTCAAAAATTCGAAAAGATCCTCGTAAGCTGCGAGTTTATCATGGACTTCTTTCGTTTTCCATACTTTCGCTAAAGCTTTCTTGTATCTAATTAGAAAATTCTAATTAGAAAATGTTGCAATAAATTACATAAAAAAATTTACATCTGTATTATTTTACAATTAAAAAAAATAACTATTCTATAAAGTGTAATATAGCTACAGCAAAAAATGTATAAAGCTACGTTTTTTAATCACAAACATTATGAATGAAGATTAAAGTACTAACACTGGACAATAGTGAGGTTTAAGTAATATATCTACTCTTTTAGGTACATAATGTGTAGGAATGGCGAGCCACGGTAAATCCGGATTCCACAATTGTGACGTATCTGGAGGATATAATCCTGCCAACATCAATTGCAAAGACATTTTTGTACGATCATAATCCGTGCTGACAGCGTAGATATCGCGTGAGTAATAGATTGACCCCAAAAAGTTATCGTAACGTTGTCTCAACATTATGCCAATACGATATTCCGTCAGTTTTCCTTGCTAAAAAATACGAGTTAACAAATTTATTTTTCATTCTTTATATAGTTCATCAATAGCAATATATTGCAATTTATAGTTCATTAGCACGATTCGTTAGAGTCTTAACACATAGAAAAATAGAAAAATGTTTGCAATATTAAATATATTTATAAAATAATGTAAGTATTATTACATAGGATAATTAAATACATAGAATAAGTGTTTTAATGATTTTTTTGTTGATTAATATATAGATTAAAATGTTTATTTTGTGCGTATATGTGTGTACGTACGCGCGCGCGTATGTGTGTGTGTGTGTGTGTGTGTGTGTGTGTGTGTGTGTGTGTGTGTATATATATATATACACACACACACGTGTTAAATAACTTTCTTAAAATTTTAAGTATAAATAATATTTATGCAATAATATTTTGGCACATCAAGTAGAAGTAACAAGTTTACCAAGCAGAACCTGAACGATACGTTATCGATATGAAAAATATATGTAAGATATATTGCAAATTACAAAATATCGGAGAATATAAGAAATACTTGTTTCTATAAAATTAATATTATATTTACATATTGATCAATGTGCTATATAATATATATTTTTAATATATATTTACATTAGTTAATTGGGAAAGTCCCCATGGCTCATAAATTGACACATTGTATGGATCCTTGGGATACAATTCTTTAAATAATGGCGTCCGTTCTCCATGTCTCATTATCTACAATGTTTGACATTACATTAAATTATTGTAACATATGGGGAATAATATACTTAATTTAATATTTAATTGTTCGTAAAAAAGGAAGATAAAGCAAATTATAATTTCCCTTTAATGATTTAGGAAAAAGAACTCCTTTCGATTTTATGACATCCCATCTACCAAAATATGGTTTTTATTATACGCGTTTTAATTATACAAATCGACTACTAATAGTATTAATGTTGCATATTTGAATCTGCTTTCTTACCACTTGAACCAATTCTAAACGAAGCTCGGATTGTCCTATGGACACAAACAGATTTAATAAAAACAGAAATGTTTGCGGCAGCATTCGGTTCATATTTGCACTATTCTAATAATCGCAAAGAATAAAAGAGAATTTATTCATTCGAAAGGAACGCACGAACCTAAGAGAGTTGATACGTTTCGTTCAGAGATCAGTTACATACTGTTTGAAAATGAAGCGCTCATTCTCATTTAAATTAATTTTTCGTACTTTCTAGCTATCTCGCATCAATTGTTTCCAATGATTTTAAGCTTTTATTGTTATTATTTCCAAATATCTTGATGAAATCTCTGAAAAAATGTTACGGTAATATTTAATTCAAATTATTATTATTTTGATAATCCAACAAAATTATTTTCTATATCTGGTCAAATTTTTAACCGTTCTTATCGCGTAACCGTTCTTATTGCGTAGCCGTTCTTATCTTGTTTTATTATTTTTTAGGTTTTATTTAACGGACTATACGACATACGACATACGACATACGACATACGACATACGAAGTTATATTACGCAGTCTGCAAAATGCCCAGTCAGAAAATGTTAGTAGGCTGACTTCATCTGAAGTCTCATTCTGCTTACATTCTGTTGACAGAACCTGTTGACATTCTGTGTCAGCAGATCCTGCTCGATTTCTGCTGCCAATTTGCTGGCACAGAATGTCAATAGATTCTGTCAGGTTTCTGGCAGCAGTTTGCTAACATTGTCAGATATTACAGAATCTGTTAGCGATCTGTTGGGTTCCTAACAGCAGAAATTTATAACAGACTTTGCGCATAATCTGTTCTTTCAGGTTTGGCTATCGGGGTGTATTTTAAGATTTGACAGAGTTTGGCGATCAGCTAAAGGAACGTGTGTCAAACAGAAACGAAACTGAACGGTTCAAAGTCCTCGAATCACATAAACGAGATGTAAGCATACTTGCGTCAAAGATGATTAAGTCATTGATAAGCGCCGCTTTTGAAATTCGTTGTAGTTTACAAAATTTTATAATTACAGTTTGTGATGTCTTGCATACTTTCATAAATAATATCCAGTTTCCTCTTCGCACAATTGTTCAAGTGTTATAGATAGTACAGTGTAATAAAGGAATAATAGCAAAACTAAATGACGACAAAATAATACATCCCTCGTCATTAGTTCGATTTATATGGAATTTTTGCAAATATTTAATAAAAACTTTTATAATTAATTTTTTAATGTCAATTTATATGCATTAAAATATATACTAATCCCGAGTTTCCTAGGATGGTATTCATAGATCTTATATTTATCATTTTAATATAATATATTTATCTAATATTTATTATTTTATTTTTTTTTATAAGACAAATTTGATTCACTGTATTATATTGTGTCTCTGCTAAAAAACGCTTTAAAAAAATCAAATTATGAATATTACTGAATACTATTCGATCGAAATTATTCAATTAGTTTCTAGACTTCTATTGTTTCTATTTCTTTAAAAAAATATTAAAAAATAATTCCAATCGGAATTTATTCCACAGAATTCTATAACATGTCCCCAATAATATAAAGATTAATTAATCTGGGATCAATTGTATATTTTGAAGCAAGATGAAAATTATAAAAATGAAGAAATTCATTAGAGCATCCTGAATTCTATATATCAAAACCAGTAAATTTTCTTATTTTTACAATTTTTATCTCGTTTCAAGATACACAACTGACTTCCTGGAGTAAATGACCATAGATTTAAATTGGCGCTGTTCCGTCACCGATTATCACGTGATTCTGCAGTGATAGGCTAATATCTCATTCGTAGTACGATTATTTTTAGACGTTTCTGATTGGCTATTGTTAGTGATGTTTTCAGGCTCCAGAATTCTCTATTTTGTAACCAATCAACAAGTTCAAAAAATTTGTCGTTTTGACAATTAAAATATTAGTCATAGCCAATATGGTGCGATACATGCTCAACGTTTCGTGTCAAGTGTGATCGGAGTGTAACGTGTCAGATGTAATTCGCATTTTATCAATATTAATTTTGATATTTCAACGAACATTTGTTATCTGATCTTCGTGAATGTATACCGGTATCTTTTTTTAATTCGCTTATGATATTATTATCGGTAACAGGATAACACGAGTATAACCACGGCACTCTAACCTCTTAAAACAACTCATTGAAATTCGAGGTAATGCATGGCTTAATATCTGGATTGACCGGATAATAGATTTAAAATCCGTTTCGCACTCTACATTTTTACGAGGTATAATTTCGCAATCTTTAAAGGTTTCACTATGGAAGTTTATAAAAAAAATCCTAAAAGTCAGAACATAAGTCTTGATTAAAAAATGAAAAGAAATTTTGACTAAAGGAATATAAGAGGTTAAGTAGTTCTGCAGTTATATCCTGAAAAAACAGGGCAGGTATATTCAAAGTCACCATTTGGTAACATAAGCAAAATAAAAAATCATTCATTATTTTCGTGTATATTTATTAAAGTAGAAGTATTTAGTAAAGTTTCTATGGAAATTTTATGAGTTTCCACAGGGAAAAATTGCGAGATTATATGTCTTATAAATGTTGTGTAGTGTTTTTAAATGTTACAATAAATGTCTAATCTCAAATTCTAACTAGGTACAAATACTGCATACATGCATGTTGAAATGACTCAAATCCTTGAATAGAGTATAAGTACGATAAATGAGTACTCTTGAAGAATTGTTAAATGATCCTGATTACATCACCACAATCTCCAGTGATGAACTTCAGCAGAAAGTTTACGAAGAAAATGGTAATATTATTTCTATTAATATTAATTTTTTTAAGAGATATAAATAAATGAAAAAGTTTAACAACCAAATATAAAATAGAAAATTTTGAAGATTTTTAAATGTCATGGCATTACGTGTATATTTTTCTTTTTCTTTTCAGCAAGGAACATTACTGCAAAAAAAATAACTGCGATAGTGGAGAAGGAATTCTCACGGGAAATTGATTTGAAAGAGAAGGAAATTTTGCAGATACAAGAAAGATTACACAAAACACTAAAGATTTTCCATTTTTTACGCTACATCATAATCACCAACTTTTATAATCGCAAGCAGTGCCAAATTCCTCAAGCTACAGAGACATCAAAACAGACGAGGATTCATCCTGCTATTAAAACGTTACTCGGAAAGTGTCCCAAATCCTTTGATTCTTCAGATCTTGCGGTGCCATCAACGTCTACTGATCCTCGATTTTTATGCAATGACAAATCTGTTGAATCGGATGCAAATACGACGGATAGTACGATTAAAATTGAAGAAAACACAAATAAATGCAATAATGTGCAACAAGGTGAAAAACGAAAATTGCTGGACGAAGAGTCGCAACCTCGAAAGATACCTCGTTATGTACCACCAAAGAGCAGTGTGCCGGAGAAGACGAGTCCGTCTCGCGGAAATAGCAATAAAGTTCGCAAACGTATCATTGTTGGCAATATCTCCAGATGGATTCCACCGGATTGGCGGGAAGATCCGTCCAGTCACAAGTGGACGATGTATGTGCGTGGCGACAAAGACGAGAATGCCGATATTAGTACTTTTGTCAGTAAGGTGAGGTTTTTTTTGCATCCCAGTTACCGTCCAAACGATGTCGTCGAAGTCACATCGTATCCATTTCATCTGTCCAGACGAGGATGGGGCGAGTTCCCTCTTAGAGTCCAATTGCACTTTAAAAATGCCTTGAATAAGCCTGTAGATATAATTCATCATTTAAAACTAGATTGCACTTATACAGGCCTGCAAACTCTGGGCTCGGAAACTCTAGTTGATTTATGGATTTATACGAGGGAATTCTATAATCCGGAGCAAAATAATAGCAACAAATCCGTTGAGTCTTCCGTTAATAATACTTTCGTAAAAGTAGAACCGAATGATAATATTAAGTTCATTCACAAACAATTCACAAAATTGGCGAAAACCTTAGAATTTACCGCGAACACTATGGAGAAAATTCAAATAAAGGAGGAATCTGATTTAAAAATACATGAAAGCTTTAATTCATCATTAGATTTAATTGAGAGTTCGAAACCTATCAGAGTCAAAGTTGAGTCTAATGATATACTCAATGATAAAAATAGTGAACCAATGAACCATTACATCGAGCACGATCATAACTATTTTAGCAGACAGTATTTTAATTCTCGTCATTGTACTATAAGAGAAGGAAACATGACTGTGGAACACTTTCCGGAAAATGAATGCACGATGTCTGTGATCAATTCGCCAACAGTCGACGATAACAAAGAACAATCCGAAACAATAATTACCTCATATCGATTTAATGGCGATATCCAGTCTTCCAGTAACTGCCAGCCTTTGGTATCTCCAAACGCAAAAATAGATAATTCATTAATGAACGAAACATTCCATGAGTACAATAAACAAAAAGATCTATCACTGACCGATGTAGATAAATCCTTACAGATGAAAAATTCAAAGAACAAGAATACCTCCAGAATTTCGGAGAATATCTCGATCAAAGATGTACCGACGACTAATGGCTTTCGTAAATCCAATGTCTTGCTCGATCGTTTACAGGGAATCGCGAATTCCTCGAATTGCAATTCGCATTTAAAACCTTTGCAAATCTCCATACCGTCATCGAATATATTCTCGTCGTCGACTAATAAGCGTGTACTTTTATTAAAGGATAAGAAATCGATATCGGTGAATTTCTCGAATATTCTCTCATCCAACGAAAACTCGAAAATGCTCCTTGATAGTGATGCAAAAGTTTCTGTTCCGCGAGACGGTAACGTTGCGAAACTAAACATTCGCGTTCCTCAAGGTGTGAGCATTCTGAAGAAGTCGCTTAACATCAAAGCAGATGCACAGCAGGAAGATACAGTCAACAATAATAAAAAGACTGCTGTACTCAAACTGAATACTACTAATAGTTTATTGCTAAATGTTAATGAAAATGTGCCAATTCTGAAAATAGCAGACAATTACAGATTTGCCGAGGCGACAAGCGGCACTTCAACTGGCAAGGAGGAGATTGCATTGTGCCGGAAATCAGAGGACAAGACAATGCAGCGACCAAAAATCACTCTGGGCAAGGACAAGTTCAAGATACAGAGTAAGAGGGAGCTGTATGAAGCAGTCCTTCAGTCAATCAACGATACGAATATCACTGACGTAGAGGCATTGATACGATTTATCGCACGCCGATTGCCGATCGTCACACAAAATGCTCGTGATCCCGAGTACAGACGATTGCATTCTTATGCGTGTTGCACCGAGGACGAGTACTTGGCATATAATATCGGTAAGCAATGTGCCATGGAATGGTATCGCGCAAAGATGATTAGAAGATTTCTACGTGCGAAACTAATTCCGGATGATCAACTGTGGAGCATCAAGGAAATCATGCTATGGGCGAGATTTCACGGCTACACGCCGAATCGACCTCGAAGCACCTTCGACACTCAGGAAACAGTTGGGACGAGTGACACAAAGAAGCTACCCAATACTACGCCACCCACCGCAATTCTGTCCACATGCACGGAACCGATCGCGTCACAAGAGTGGTTGCAATTATGGCAGTCTAATCAATCAAAAGATATGTCTACCGAAGATGAAGAGATTGATGTCGAAAATATCAGAGAAAGTCCACGTAGAATCACAATCGATCGGAGAAAATACGAACAGAATAATGATTGTTCGACCAGTTCTGCGTTAATACCGGTTGAACTTGACGAAGATCTGTTGCCGTTCCATAATTTCATATGCAATACTGCGCGAGACATCGGCATCAAGATCGGACCAGAGGAGATTGTTCCTGGTGTTCTATATTGTGCAGCTAGTCGTGTAATAATGCGAGTAAGAATTATTTTTTATGCCGATTATTGCTAGAATATAAAATATAAAATAAAAATTGTATTATCATTATCATAATTGTGGCCAGGTTATCGAATGTTTCGTAGAGGATCTTACCCGATCGTCATTGGCAAAAGCTTGGGAAAGAAACGGCGAAAATGAGTAATTATATTTGTTTGCTCCTTTATTATATGATAAACAATAATCTATCTTGCATCTAATTTGTGCTATTTTACAGATGTCCCAAAGTTATCACCTTGAACGATGTCCGCGACGTTCTCGCAACTAGAGAAGAATTCGACATTTTCACGAACAAAGGTCTGGGTTCGAAGCAAGAATTTAATATAACAGAACTGTCGAGATTGTGATGATGCATGAGCATTACAAACAAATGGCCTCTTAAGGTACAGAATTCTAGAGCACAACGAAGTAACCGATGCAATTCTTGAATATACATTCGTGAAATTAATTTGAGACATTCTAGATGCAAAAACTATTGGAGATGCATGATTCATTTCAATCCCAACCAATTGGGAATCCTGTTGGATGTTCAACCTTGTATTGCAACCACTTACGAACTGACTCGTAATAGGCCAAGAATGGTTCTACGCGAAACTTGGAATATTCTGTTGTCATATGTAATGCGTATTTCCAATTTGCGTTATTCCCGAGTTTCATCATTGACCTGGAAGCTTAAAGTAAGCTAAAACCACATTTTTATATACATTCGTACATTTCTTTCCACGTTCTCCGCAAGAAAATGAAGCATTTGAGATTCATATTCTAGGAAAGTTATTTTTTTACTATTTTGTTTCTTTACTTTTGAAGAGGAGCAGAATTAAAGTTATTATTTTATAAATTTGAAGTTTTCTCTAACCTTAAAAAATTTTCCCGCATCCTTTGAACCATAAATGTCGCATTTGTAAAAAGATAAGTTGAATGTTGTGGAATCGACTGGCAGATTCAGGGATACTTCGCACATTTCCTTGAAATAATTGAATTTGTGAACATTTTTATTATTTCACTGTCTCACAGCACACGATTCAATCAAAGGGTAACTTTAAACATTCCTTTAAATCACTTTTACTTTTCGAGATGACGTTGCTGATACTAAGAATGATACATAATACGAGCTGAAAAGAAAACGGACACTTTTTCGAATCATCTGCCATATCTTGCGAATGATAATGCTAAGCTATTGTCCTGTGAAAGATTGATCTCACTGTGGAAAAACGGGATTCTTTATCCCTACTCAAGAACCGAATGATCATCCACATTTGTGTTGTTCCTCGTGTTTTTTTAGGGTGACAGAAAATATATCTTTAATCGAAACCCACGCATTGTTTTACTTACACCAGAAAATTGCCCTTCATTCTCTCGTTTCGGTTTCAATTGCCTCATTTTATGTAAAAGTAAATACGAAAAGTAAATACTTTCATTTATTCTTGTCCTGAGAGCTCGACTGCAACTTTATAAATCGGTATACACAAATGATGAAGTTTTATGTAAATCAAAGAGAAACGAAAGGTACGTATATGTAAAATGTTGGAAAAAATACTAACGTGTGATATGATTTTTAATTATATATCAAATTCTAAGAGAAAAACATAAGTAAAATATTAATAATTGAAATGGACATCTTTTTCAATTATTTTTATTTGTTAATTATTTCTAGTTTTATATATATATATATATATATAGTTCATTTCAATTTAATTTTGAAGAGAATCTGAAAGTTAAATTGAATTTAATTGGTGACTCTATCGCGCGTCACGCACCGCATTTCCGGTGACGGACGGAAATGGACTCGCCTGCTCTAATCTTGCGGTCACGTGACCGTTATAGTTGCATCACTGTCGGGAACGTCAAAATTTGCAAGCGGATTGTAAACAAACTCGACGTGCACGGAACACGAGCACGGAGCGTCTCGTCATACGAGATTCGTTCTTATCTCTTTTATGTACACGCAAGCGATCAAAATGCCGGTTCAGAAGGATTCAAATATCGTGAAAATTGCCGTCCAAATGACCGATCAGGTGCCGCAGCTCATCGAGTTCAATCAGAAGCAACCTCTAGCCGGAATTATTCAAGTACAATCAATTTTGTATTCCATCACTTTAATCTCATTAGATAAAAATAGAATAAAATTTAATAGAATATATGTTGACATTCTATACTAATATTTTAGGAATTGTGCAATGGTTGGGGTTTATCTGATGCAGAATCATATTCCTTACAATTTTCGGAAAATAATAATCAGAATTATATTACGGAGAAAAACAGAAACGAAGTGAAGAATGGTAGTATCCTCAGATTAGAGTTTTCACCCTCAAAAACGGCGAGTGATATTTTGGCCAAGCTGAATAATGGGACGGTAGAAGAAAAAGTAGCAGCTCTGCAGAAACTGAGCACGCTTAGCATAGACATGACTTTTGCATTAGAATTTATAAACAAGAAAGGATTGGCGTTAATCATTTCACAGGTATTAAAATTATTTTGTATATGATAATTTTTTATATAACTTTTTATAGCAATTTTTATAGCAATTGTATTATTATAGGTAGAAGGTGGAAAATATAAGGGAAATACTCTAGCATATTCTCTCCAATCATTTGTGGAATTGATGGATCATGGAATTGTGTCATGGGATATCTTGGAAACACCATTTATCAATAAAGTAGCAAGTTATGTGAATAATCAGTCGGTAACTCAAGACACCAGTATAGTGGAAGCTTCTCTGAGTATTTTAGAGAATATAGTCCTGAATTCAACAGGGAAATATGGACAAGTTGAGAAGGAAGTCACTTTTCCTAATCTTGTAATGCATTTGCAGTGCATGAATCCACAAATTCAACAAAACGCAATAGCTTTAATAAACGCGCTGTTTCTGAAAGCTGATTTATATAAAAGACGAGCGGTTTCTGCCACATTACAATCTAAACAAGTCAGAAATGTGTTCTTGACAAATGTCATACAATCTACTGGACAGGTATAATTAAATAAATAATTATTAAAGATTTTTTTAGTAGAGTTATGCTTCTAGAGTTATGCCTCTATATCTTTTTCATAATCGAAAAATGAGTCATTTAAATATATTTGAAATAATCTATTTAACTTCAATAAACTTTATAGATTGAGATGATTGATTTGTCTGTTGTATATAATACTTGACTGTCAAAATGTACATTTGTTTTGTGTTGAAATTTTATTTATTTTCTTTTGATGAATGTCAAATGTGAAAATAGAAACATCTTGATATTTTTTGATTCTCTAATATAATTATATATTAAAATGTTCTTTCTGATTAATATATGTATATATACACATTTGTTTATTGTTTTTTTTTTCTAAAAATATCTTATTTTTAGGTTGGAGCAGAAATGGCACATCAACTCTACGTTCTGCAGACGTTAATATTGAGTCTTTTGGAACAACGAATGATGACGAAGATGGATCCACAGGATCAAGATGCACATGACAAAATCAAGGAACTTCGAAGAATCGCCTTTGACACTGAAGGTGCGAATAGTGGGGATGTGACTGCTCGCAAACAGGGACTTTTCGCTAAAGATTATAAGAAATTGGGCTTCAAGTATGACATCAATCCTGCTCTTGACTTTACCGAGACTCCACCCGGTATGCTTGCGCTGGACTGTATGGTGTACTTTGCTCGAAATCATACTGAAGCTTACACAAAGGTTGTTCTCGAGAACTCGTGCAGAGCGGACGAGCATGAATGTCCTTTCGGCAGAACAAGCGTAGAACTCGTTAAATTGCTCTGCGAGGTAAGATATATTTTTAAAGATTTTTAAAGATTCGGATATATATATATATATAAACTAGTGCATATGATATATAAAATTAATAAATATTGTTTTAATTAGGTATTACGTATTGGCGAGGCACCTAGCGAACAAGGTCAATCTTATCACCCAATGTTTTTTACACACGATCATCCCTTTGAAGAGTTTTACTGTGTTTGCATAGTTTTGTTAAATAAAACATGGAAGGAAATGCGAGCGACTACGGAAGATTTCGTTAAAGTTTTCTCGGTCGTGCGCGAACAGATTACTAGGGCGCTTCAATGCAAGCCTACAGGATTAGATAAATTCAAAAATAAGTTGCAACAGCTGCCCTATTCGACGATCACTAACCTTTGGCAACAGGAAAGGACGAACAGAGAGGAATGGGAAAGTCATGCAAGACCAATCGTTGAACTTAGAGAACAGATCACACCTGAAATCTTAGAACTGATTCAGCAGCAACGATTAGGATTTTTGGTGCAAGGTACCAGGTTTATGAAGTACAGCGCTAGAGGACAAGTATATATCACTTTAAAATATACTTAATATTTTGTATAAATTATAAAATTACTAACGAAGATTCTAACGTTTTCAGCGAATTAAGGATAAATTTTGGTACGTCCGTTTATCGCCAAATCACAAAGTCTTCCATTACGGAGACTGCGATGAAAAATCGGTGCCAACGATAGATGAACTTCCTACAAAACTAGCGGTAGTCGAGATTCGAGGATTACTAACTGGCAGAGATTGTCCGCACATGAAGGATTTGCAGAGGCGAAAAACTACGCACCAATTGGCATTTTCTTTAGCCTTGGACTCTGTTGAAGTATCTAGTCTCGATTTCGTTGCTCCTGACGAACAAGTTTTCGATTATTGGACTGACGGCATTAATGCTTTACTCGGTGCGTCGCAATTCTGCTTACATTTATAAATATACTGAAATAATTATGAATAATTTATGAAATAATTTTTTACTTGCTTTTTACTTCTTTTCAGGAAATAGAATGACTAGTAAGGAGGCTGAAAATGATTTAGAGACTTTACTCTCCATGGACATTAAATTAAGACTTTTAGATGCTGAAGGAATTGATATTCCACAGGATCCACCCGTGATTCCTGAACCGCCGCCAAATTATGATTTTTGTTATGAATTAAAGTAAATTTGTGAGTTGTATCTATCTATATAGTTTACATTAATAATTTTTTATTAAGGATCGGCAGGAGTAATGGGCTAAGTCTAATAAGATTATTTATTCTTTACTTATATATAATTATCTATACAGATACAGATAATTGAGTTCAACTATATTTCATCTCGTGAAAACAATATTTTAATATAAAACTTTTTTTATGTGTTTGTTATAAAACTATGAAGTTTGCTACAATGCCAGATTTTGCAATTTAAATAATTATAATATTATAAATAATTATTTATTTCTTATCTGTAGGTACTTATTTGAATTTACTTACATTTCATCTCGTAAAAATAATATTTTTAAGACTTTTTTTACGTATTTTCATGAAGCTAGCATAGGTTGCTACAAAGCTGGATTTTTCAATTTGATTCTTAAAAATTTTCAATAAATAAAAATCTATATTTTATAGTGCAAATCTAGTTACATGTCAAATAAATTATTCATTTTTGATTTTTTTTTAAATCGCTCTATAAAGATCTACAGTAATTCTCCTAATTATAAATATTACAATTACATTGCAAATTTCTCAATATTTTAACTGTAATATAGGTGAACAGGAATTCATCTAAGAGATCTCTATAATCTCTTCTGCCGATCCTCAAAACATTGATATTTTTCTATAAACGAGAAATATCGTTTTTTTTTATATTTTTTCTCATCTTTTACATATGTTATTAACATAGATGGAAATTTTTCTATCTAAATCGTAATTTTCTATTGTGCATTTTAATCATATAGAAAACAGTAGTACGTCTTACCAAAGAAGCATTTTAAATTTTATATATGTGTAGTTTTTTTTATGTATTTAAGAAATTATTTATACAAAAATGAAAATCATATATAAAGATGACCCTTCATCATAATTATGTTAACAATCTTTTTATAATAATTTAATTATCTTTTAATAATATAAGAGTGTCGTAATATATATTTTATATAATAAGAGATTTTTTTCGTATCTGTCGTACTATCAGTATTTATATTAATCTCTATGTGACTGTACAATATAATACATTTAATAAATTGTAAAATTCAATTTTACAAGGTATTTATTGAAATTAACTTATAAAATTTTTTACTACATATTTGCAAGTTTGTGCCCTGGCAGCAAGATGTCGCGCGATATAAACTAAATGAAATTTGATAATTCGTAAATGGTAATAATATATTGTTTTATGTGCAAATGTACACGTATATAATTTGAAAAAATAATATATCATTGTACACCTGGTGATCGCGCTTTTCTGTGCGAGAAAGTGCATAAAATAGATAATTCGAAAAGATTTATTTGTTTTTATAATCTTATATGACATTTCTTATAAATCTTATATGACATCCTCCGAAAGAATATGATAATGTTGAAGATCATTTGTTTGATGATCCGGTGGGCAGAGGAAAAATTCAATGAAATTAAGCATTGGCCCTCGACTGAAGGGATTCAAGTATTTGCCTCTCTTGTCCCTCAAATATGAGTACCTTTTATAATTGAACATTTCGTTGGTAGTCAAATTCATACATGCGTGTAGGACCTTAAAAAAAAATAGTTATTGAAATTCCATATAATAAAAATATGATAGAAAAATATAAATATGTAATATCTACCGAGGTACACGTCAGAATCCAGCCAAGTCCGCAAAAAACGAGAGCTTCCAATACACCGAGAACATACAAGAGTTGAATTCCTTCAATTGCGATGCAGTAACACGCAAAATATAACGTGAAAGAGCAATTTATCGCCACGCACATAACGAACAGGAAGAACCACATTCTGTAAATAAGCGGGAAAGTATTTAAAAATTAATTCATACAATAATATATATACATGTGTGTAAGTATAATTGATATTGATTGTACCTGTTTCTTAGGCCAACGCAGTTGTATATAAATGGACAGTGATGGTCAAAATATGTAACACATCTGTTGCAGATTCTGCAGTGTTTAGCTCGTAGAGGCCTGAAACATCTACAACTATGACACAATCGCGATAATAAGACATTCCGCTTTTTCCATTTGTCAAAGTATGGAATCTGGAACAACACAGAACATTGAAATTGATTATGATTATTTTATAAGAATTGCGTTTAATACCTGTTTTATCGCCCTGTAATAAGTATCACTGTTCTGCGGCACATAACCGGGGTCCCTTCTATTAGCTACAATCCATGAGATCCACATGAGGATGTTCCAGTAAATAAAGCAATAATGACTACCTCGTAAGAGGTTCCACGTTAATGGAATGCACTTTAACAGGTACATCGGGTATCCCCATAACAGTACGGATATCATAAACAATAGCAACGGTCCTTTACTGTTGCCCGCTCCACCAAATAACAACGCCCTTGAAAATAAATATGCGAATTCCACGCATTTTATTGCGAGATATTTTTATTTAAAAAAAAAAAAAAAATAAGTACCATAATTCGTTGATGGGTGGTATCCATCTGGCACGGCGTTTCTGTTCCGCCTGCAAGATACGCACAATTTCCGAGTGGCGATGACTCTTTGCCAACTGTAACGGCGTCTTGCCGTTCTTGTCGCGAGGTTCAAGTTCGATCTTACTCTTTTCGCAGAGGATCCGAACGCAACTAACATTGCCAGACAGGCAGGCCAGGTGCAGCGGTGTCGAGCCGAAATAATCAGGTTTCTGTAGATCCACTCCGCTATACATCAGCAACTTGATGAGGTCGGCGTGTCCTTTGTAGGCAGCCCAGTGCAACGCGGTATCACCGTTTATATCCGTCAAGTGTCCCTGCGCGCCGGATCCTAACAGGAAGGCAGCTGTCGCAAATTTGCCAAACATACAGGCCGTCATCAGAGGTGTCAAGCCTTTAAAGTCTGCTGCATTGACTGCCACTCCCGCCTGAAAAAAAAGCAGTGAAATGTGAAAATATTGCGTAATAGATGCAAGAAATGTTTTATTCGCATTTTTTGGAACTTTTCGGTATACCTTCAATAATAATTGTACTATTGCACTATGGCCTTTCCGACAGGCCCAGTGTATCGGCCTAGGTCCTTGCGTGCCAAGACATGGTAAATCGACGGGTCCGCTTCGTTCGATCAAATACCTCATGACCTATTTGAAAAAAAATTTTACATTTTCTAATGTATTTGAATAATTTTAAGATATGATGATTTTGATTGCAACATGTCTTTGGAAACTAACTTCAATATTGCCATCTAAGGCAGCCCAATGGGCAGGTGTATATCCCCATTCATCTCTCGCACTGAGCAAACTCAATCCGTTCTTCTCAACTAGTTCCTCCACTGCTTCGATTTCACTGAAATATAAAGTTTCCTTTGCATTCTTTCATTATTCTTTCATCGAGTTTTTAAGTAATTTTTTTATTTTATTACGGCTTTACTTTCTTTTTAAAACTCTCACCCAGCTCTGAGCAATTCGAAAATTTGTTTGGTCTCATCAGTGGGACTTTGACCGGTGGTGGCCTCGTCCGCATAAATATTATCGTCAGGACGATTTCTCTGTCGTGTGTCTTTGCCTGAACCATGATTCTGGTGACCGGATATCGGATTGTTCGGTAGATGCCCGACCATGTCGGGATCTGGGCTTAGTTCCCATACGGATCGTGCTGCACCAGGCCCTGCTACAGGGCTCACAGGATACACCTGTAAGAATACACGAGGCTACGAGAATTAAATTTTACAAGAAGTAAAGATTGTAGTCTAAAAATTACACAAAAAAAAATATTGCAGGCTGAATAATATAAACAATACAATAACATTATTTATTTTCATTTTCTGCTTTATTTCTATCTTCTTGCTTCACTTTTAATTTAATTATTTTTACAGTAAATTTTAAATGCTTGATAAAAGAGAAAAGAGCTATATTTTCCTTCATTTTTAATACATTTTTACCTTGCACAGCGTCGCGAGTTCTGTATTTGTACGCTCGTGTTCGGAAGGCGTTCTGAAGGATGCCCCTTGCGCGGCGATCGTTCCACCCTCCGGAACGGTTAGTCACAAGGAAACGTTGGGTCCGACCATGTCTTCCGGGCTTCACCTGGCAGTGCAGCTTTTTCTCCAGACCTAAAACGACCACGTCAGACTCCTATGAATATAGGAATATAGGACAGCCAGAAGCACTTTTCTCACGCGACGAACGATGTCCGCGATTCTGAGAACGCCACTCAGTGTTTTGCGCATTCGAATCAATAACGCGACGACGGAAACGCCTACGCGCGAGAAATTAGGACGTCGTGTCGTGGATAACACAACTAACTCGCTGATAGACGATCAGAAAAAACTCGCGTGATCGCGGTAAATCAGAGAAAACTTGCAGCGATTAACAACAATTTTTATGACGAGGAATTAACAATTTTTTGCAAGTATAATTCAACAGAATCTTTGATATAATGATTTTATAGGTCTGTAAGATGACATAGATTTTATTTTCCACTTTATTTATTCTTGATCCCAAATTTTTCATTTTGTTAGGATGTTTATTTTAACTTTGATTGCAAAGACTTGATTATATCTATTTTAATTTCATTTAAATGGTAATTATCTCATATGCATACAAAGAATTTGACAACTTTTGATCAACTTTTTGACCAATAATTGAATAATAGATTCATTTTGATCTTCTATTTTATGACTTCTAGAATTTTATATTATTTTATTCTTACTCATATTTTAAATTATTGATTCAACCCAGTAAACACTAACTAATATGTAACATAATTGTTATAATTTCTCACTCAACAATATAACTGTTGTATAACTTGATAGTTATATAACTGTTATATTGTTGAACAGGGAAATTAAAACTAACACTTACGTTACATATTGAGCTGAGAGAGATTTGTTTTACAAACTTATGAATATTTCTATTCTTTTTTTTATATTTTTATTTATATATTTAGATTCTATTATATATATATATATATATATATATACATATTGTATATATTATACATATTGTTATAATTATGTATATTATTCATATCATTTGTTACAAATCTTTACATAAAATAAAAACAATTATGTTTATTTTGTCGACGTGATAATAAAAATCTTTCAAATGCTGTATAAGCATCGGGGATATATTTTTCAATATAGCGCCATGTTTAACATCGTAATGGTGCCATCTCTCGAAAAATCTACGCAACTGGACGTTAAGATGGCACATCTAATTTCGCGAATCATCTAAAGATGTGAGCACCTTGACGACAAAAGCAGCGCCACATCGACGCGTGAGAGACAGCGAAATTACTTTCTTTTTCTTTTCCTGCATACGACTCGTATGATGTTCGTACGATAATATAGTGTGGTTATGTAGTGTTTTGTACATCGCTTTTATATATTGCATTAGCGACGAATTCTACTGTTGATCGTTACGTCGATGTGTTTATGACGCGATAAAATGGCACCTACCATACAAACCAACAGCAATCAAACGGACAGAGATAAACGACCGGTTAGACCAGCGGAGAAGCGGTAAATGAGCGTATCAGCGAATTAACCTAGAGATGAATACAACTGTAACGTTGTTACATTGATTCGCGCTTTTTTTCAGATCCGAGCTCATATGCAGAGTTAAATATTGCAACACGTTGCCAGACATCCCGTTTGATCCGAAATTTATAACATATCCCTTCGAACCGACCAGGTGAAGAGCGAGATCCACCAAATTTCAATTGTCTTTCTGTTCTTAATAATCCGTGATGTCTACCACACAGGTTTATTCAGTATAATCCGACCTCGTTAGAGCGCAATTATAAGTATGAAGTATTGACGGAACACGATTTAGGTGTGGAGATTGATTTGATAAATAAGGATACATATGCGGGCGATCCTAATGCTCAATTGGATCCAGCTGATGAAAAGTTGCTGGAGGAAGATGTTCTTACGCCGCAAGATTCTAAACGATCTCGTCATCATGCCAGGAGCGTTTCCTGGTTGCGGCGCACAGAATATATTTCTACAGAGAGTACCAGATTTCAGCCTCAGACAGCAGACAAAGTTGAAGCCAAAGTTGGTTACAGTATCAAGAAGAACTTTAAGGTATATTTTCTACATTATGCAATACATATTCAATACTTTAACACAATACTCAATACTTTTTTCAAAAGTGCATTTTTTAATATACAATTCAATTATTTTTAATCAGGAGGAAACACTGTACATGGATCGCGACAGTCAAATAAAAGCCATAGAGAAGACATTCGAAGACAATAAAAAGCCAATTGAAAGACACTACAGTAAACCAAATGTAGTACCTGTAGAAATTCTGCCAGTATATCCAGACTTTAAAGTATCATCTTGCAAATTAATTGTTGTAAATATTATTATCAGCATATAATTTTTCTAACAGTTTTTATAACAATTTTTTAGTTATGGAAATATCCATGCGCACAAGTCATATTTGATTCTGATCCTGCACCAACTGGTCGATCTGTACCCGCACAGATTGAAGAAATGTCACAAGCTATGATACGGTAAGGTTTTGCAATAATTTTATATAATACAAAAGGTAGAAAATATAAAAAAAAAAGAAATTATCTTGCATTCGAATTAATATGTAAATATTAACAACATGAACAATGTTTTTTATAGAGGTGTAATGGACGAAAGTGGCGAACAGTTTGTAGCTTACTTTTTGCCGTTGGAAGAAACGTTGGAGAAGCGTCGTCGAGATTTCACTGCTGGTATTGATTACGCCGACGAAGAGGAATACGAATACAAAATGGCGAGAGAGTATAATTGGAACGTCAAAAGTAAAGCTTCGAAAGGATACGAGGAGAATTATTTCCTTGTGATAAGACAAGACGGGGTATATATACGAGCGCGTAATTATATCATGCATATCATTAATTCTGTATTTTGTCATGTTAATCCTTTTGTGTACTTCAGGTTTACTACAATGAACTGGAGACACGTGTGCGACTGAGCAAACGACGACAAAAGGTCGGACAACAACCAAACAATACGCGCCTGATAGTGCGTCATCGACCGTTGAACGCCAACGAATTCAGAATGCAGAGATATCGCGAAAAACAATTAGAGCCGCCGGGAGAGGAGGATGAAGATGAAGAGGAAGAAGAGGAAGAGGAGCAGGAAACTCAACAAGAGAAAGCAGACGAGAAAGATATACCAGTTAAAGGTTCGTTTCACATATTTGTCGAAAATAAAGTAAGCTATTATCATTTCATTCTGGATATTTTTCCAATAAATAAAAAATCTGTAGGTTCTGAAGCGGAAAATGAAGGAGAATCACGTGCATCGTCAAGAGCGTCCTCACGGGCATCCAGCAGAAAATCACGATCTCGCTCGCGATCTCGTTCCGGTTCGAGATCGAGATCAGGATCAAGATCCAGATCAAGATCAAGATCGAGGTCGAGATCGAAGTCAAAATCGCGTTCACGTTCACCTTCACGTTCACGTTCACATTCACGATCACGATCACGTTCACGTTCACGTTCACATTCACGTTCACGTTCACGATCACGATCACGATCACCATCCAAATCTAGATCACGGTCTCGATCACGCTCACATTCTCAGTCGCGTTCGCCATCTAAATCGCGATCTCGGTCCGGCAGTCCTCAATCGAGGAATACATCAAGATCTAGATCCAAGTCAAGATCGCGCTCGGGAACGCCTGCGAAGTCACCGTCGAGATCCCAATCGAGTTCGCGTTCCAAGTCCAGATCGCGATCAAGATCGAGATCCGGTACTGGTAGCGGAAGCGGCTCTGCAAGCGCGAGCGGCGAAAGCGGCTCTGAGAGTGAATGAATCGAAAAACGTGATCGATAATACCCGTTTAATTTTAACATTGTCATCTCTCGATCTGGATTATTATATTTCAACGAATATTTGTTTATATTATTGTAAATTAAAAATATTCCGAAGAGCAGTTTCGAATATCAGAATAGAATCACAATCAGAAAGCAATTCTTTGACAGTAATTATATATGAATAATTATAGAGTGTACGAGTGCGTTCAGCGGCAGGATTAAAGAAATAATAAATTTATATAAGGAAAGTATATATGTAATGTGTTGTATATGTGTATATACTTACGTCAATACTTAAATATTGATTGAAATTGATCTTGCGATAATCCTGTGTGAGAGCGTATATTACATTTTATAATTTTTATGACATTTGGCGATAAACATGTTGGAGCAAAATGAAAGAATGGTAAAAAAGTTATCTTGAGTGCGATATCTCAGTGATGACAAATCTGTTTTATTTTTTTATTATTTTGTTTTCGTTCTCTGCCAAGGTGCATTTATTTCGATTCACGTGCAAATACATGCAATATAACAAAAACAAATTCGATAATTACACAATAATTTTATTAGCTCCTCGGTATTGCGTTCGATTTTATTACGAGAGAGAGAGAGTCAAGAATTATATTTTTTGAATACCTAAAACAACGTAGGAATTACGTGGTATGTCGATAATGCATTTTTACACATTGTAGTTAACAATGACGCTGTCATAGGGCGCCACGCATACCATTTGCGGTGTGACAATTCGGTGTTGCGTCATTCACGATCTATTGGACTTGGCCGAACGGTTCGTGTCCAATCGTGTCGCTGCGAATCGCACATGGCAGTTTCTGGCAGTTCTGAATTACTGACTATTGTCTAAAGTGCTAAGGCTACACAGAAGCGAATAAGGTGGTTCGAAAAATCATAAGGTACGAGCGCATTAATTAAATCGGATTAGACGAAAGAGGCATGAGCCACGTGGACGAATCTTTTGTTTGCTGACGTCATCTGCACCTTAATTCTTGTACTGATTCGGAAGGTTCGGGATTTCTATCAATTCTGCTAGTTCATTTGATTGTTTACTGTCTCTTTTTCTCCTCTATATAATGTATGTATTATTGGAATGCAAGAAGAAGAGGAGGATGAATCGAACTGGTCGATACAAACTTGGAGAAAATTAGAACCATGCATTAGCGTTTAGAGACACTGCCTGCAAATCGTTTCGAATTTTAATATTCGCAAATCTATCGTTACGCGCAACAGAAGTGCATCGTTTATCTCGCATCAATACGTTCGCATTGTTTGGGTATTTAAATTCGCCATTTGGTGCAATCACGGAGTAACTTATCGCGTATGCTGAAAACATTGACCCTGAGAGAGCGCGCGCGCTAATTGCTACGTGCTATCTTTCTCTCTCTCTCTCTCTCTTTCCCACTTTTTTGCTTTTCTTTATCTCACTCTCTTGTCTCTCCCTCTTTCCGATTACTCTCATCGCGAGATAAACAAGTCAACGACAGACAATTTTATGTTCGTATTATCGCGCACCACGCATAATTCTGTCATCGCGTTTCGCGAGAGGAACGGAAGAGAAAATCACACGACGATGAATCCGTTCGAATTCCCCGACGATGGTATCATGAATATGGAGATGGAGGCCGGAGATGATATTCCGGTGAGTTGACGTGGAGTTACGCGGCTATCGACGTACGAGAATCATAGAGAGAACGATAGAATGCGGGACGCCGCGCGACACGGATATAAGAAATGAGAAAAGTAAACTCGCCGAAAGATTATAAATCGCACAGCTGTTTTCCGTTCTCCGTCGCGCGAGTGTGTCGGCTCGATGTTTTTCATTTATATGTACGTAGTGGAGCGACGCGTACAGCGAGCGCGACACGAGCGGTCGGCCGATGATGTCAGATTTATATAAGAGTTTAATGTTATCAATTCGCGGAAACGGCTAGGCACCCGATTGTAACGCTAACAATGCAAATAAAATTACCGCAAGACGTAGATCTTGGTGTTTTTGAGAAAGCTTCAAGAGCGCGCCGATTTAAAGACTCCGTTTAAGATCTCTTTCGATTTATAATGATTATATTGTGAATATAATTAAATTTAAAGTATTCCGCTATCAAATGTAAAATTGCGAATACGCAATTTCGCGACGATAGCGACGATAATCAACGGCAATTGCAATGCGATTGCAATTTAGAAATTTTATTTATACGTTATAAAGCATCGCCGGTGTAGAATTGGTTGAAATAAATTCTCAGTCATCACGGTTGACTCTGAAAATTACTCTGAAATTTAACGAGGTCGCGAGCGGGAATGGTCGGTTTTTACGAGCCGACCGTCTCCGCTAAATTTAGGGGATCTCGTCTCCCGTGAGATGCGCGTCACTATAAAATCCCGTTCGTGGTTTTCGAGTCGAGGCTGTGCACGTTGGCGCGAAGATGTCAGGGCCGGTTTCTTAACAGCAGCTTCAAGGCCTTATTGGGTAAATACGGAGCACCGGCGTTACGCGATGGCGCGCTGGCAGAAAGTTAACGTAACAACCGTACTGTGTCGGATGTTAAAATGTCGATATCAATATTTGCCGCGCGTCTCCTAGGGATCGTGATTAGTGGATCGAACACTCGTCACATAGGTCTAAGCTGTACGTAAAAAAAAATTTAATTTAAAAAAAAAATACAATAAAGTTCATTATTGTACGACTTTACATTGAAGAAACATGAAAATTAGCAATTTTTATTGATACTCTTTCAATTCTTAATTGTAAAAATTTGCTTTTGAGAACCGATATAAAAAATTAATAAAACTAACGATTTTTTGCATGTTAAGTTTAGATGGCACCGAAAAATAAAGAAAATAGCAAACGGAAGAAGCAGCAAATGGAGGACGAGGGCGATGAGGACTATCGGAAGCGGCGAGATCGGAATAACCAGGTGATTTATATTTTTTTCACGTGAATTATGTATAATTTGCATACACATACTCATCATTATTCTCGCACAGGCTGTGAAACGATCCAGAGTGAAGAGTAAGTTACGCACGCAACAAACCTTGGAACGAGTAAATCAACTGAAAACGGAGAATGAATTGTTGGAGGAAAAGATTAAAATGCTTAACAAAGAGCTTGGCTTTCTCAAGGATCTCTTTCTCGCACATGCAGGTAAAAACTTTAATTAAAAATAAATTATTATTGAATGCAAGTTGCTGAATCAATTAACTAAACCATGTTTTTATCTTAGGTTCCAGTCAACACTCCATAAACGTTCAAGATATAGATCTAACTGCTCTTTTGGCGGAAGAGAAATCTACAGAAGATTCGATGAAGACTACCACTAAGCTGTAGATTGACACAAGCACCACGCGAAGCGATTAGCGTGGTATTAAATCTGAAAATGCGAGAAAGCACTCTGGCTCGCTTAATCAAAACGACAAGTGGACATCTTGGAAAGATGTCTACTTTAAATTTATCGTGAAAGATTTTAAACGAGCGTTCTCGGAGCGCGAGCCTTCCAAGTTGTAATATCGAATTATCACCAGCTAAATTTACAATTTATTGAAAACTAATGGAGGCGAGAGTGCAAACTGTGGTAGAATCGCGGGGAACTTGCGATAAATTTGAGTACGGAAGTATTCACTTTAATCATCAGCCAGGAAGACGAGACGATCTTTGATTTAATAAACAGGAAAAATGATAAAAATGAACATCACTATGTACGGGATATACGTGCATGTAGATATTAGAATGGTACATGTCATGAATGTGAGAGATGTGCTTTTACGTGCATATAGAAATAGCTATGAAAGAGAATTTTAACACTTGTGAATACCATTTACATATAATTTATTTTATTGACTATGATGTTTATATCTGTACATTTCTGCATTATATATAGCATTTTAAACAAATTGAGATGAATTACAAACGCGTGCAATATATAAAATTTGAAAATATATTTATAAGCTGAAACTCATATTTTGATGCATTTTATGATGTGCATCTTTGTACAAATATCAACATGAGAAATTATTAGATATATTAATCTTTGTGATTATCGTTAAAGATATTTTTTCTTCGAACATTTCCGGTAAACGTCGTTGTTAAAACGTAACCAATAATATTGATTCCTAATGTTGACTCCTAAAAATAACAGTCGTAATGTATTTAAATATTACGATTTGTAAATATCTATGAAAGTAAAGGCATTTGTATGTATAACTACATGAAGCAATATGCATATTGCAAGAAATATGCCTGAAATAAAGTCTTCTGTCTTTTTTCTTCTTTTTTTTCTTCTATCAGCGTCTATTAGCGTGCTAATAAAAATACGCGGAAAAACTTGAAAAAAAGATTTTTGCAATATTCTTGCAATTTAAATCAAAGTGGGAAAATTATTGTTAGTTTAAGACTATATGGTCTTAATATTATCAATAAATAATAAAGTAAAAATTTTTTTTAATACTTTGTAGACATACAAAAATTTATCTTATATATCATCGGAATTTTGATGATGAAATCAATTGTATGCGATTAAATTGCCGGTGGGTGACAGACATCCCGAGGGTCGCCGACGGCACCTGTATGCTTCAATATTCGCGGCCGAAAAGACCCGATCAGATTCTTCGTCAGTATTCGTGCACACGAACGTCGCATCGACTGGAAGAACCCTTCAAAGATATCAATTTTCTATTTTAAAACAAAAATCACGTCTTCGCGCATTTTCTTTTTAATAAAAATTGACTTTCGAAATTTCTATTAATTGAATATATTGTTCTTCTTTCAGCGATAATAAAACATGATTATGAAATATAAAATTATAAAGGTAACATTGTAAAATTTCCTATTCAGATCAACTGTTGGATGTGCGGCGTTTTCATCAAATTTGGCAAAAATCATAAGAAAGGGGCATTTTCGGTAAATTCATGAAGTACTGCCGAAAGGTAACGTGTCAACTTTTCTGAGAAGAATTAAAGGAAAAAAAAGATCAATATCGCGGCCGCGAAAGTATGTCTTACGCATTCGAGAGTTAAAAATGAATTGAATTTTATCATACTCGTCGGCGGAGTCACCCAATGTCGATGTCGAAAGAAGGGTACTTTGAGTTTCGCGTAGCTACATGCCTGAGTTTGTCTGTAGCGCAGTGGACCCGTCGCGCTGGTGGTCTAGCAGACGACATGTTGGTTGCAAGGAGCACCTCGTTTCGAACGTTTCGGTCGCGAGTTTTCTCGGGGATACTTGAGTGAGAAGGGGCTAGCGCGCGAACTCGGTGAAGCCCAACGCGGGTGACGATAGAAAGGCCGGCAAGGGCACAAGACTCTTTTCGCGAGAGGGTAGTGTACGTGTAAAGGCGGCGCGAGAGAAAACACGCGACAGTGCGGGTCTCCCAAGTGTTGCTGCTGCTGCTGCTGCTGCTGCTGCTGCTTGCCGTGATCGTCGACGAGGAGCTCACGGCGGCGGCAGAGAAGGAGGAGGTGGAAGCAGCGCGGGTGACGGGAAAGGGACTGATAGCTCAGAGAACGTGCTCTCAAAGAAGCGAAGGGCCGACGACGGGCGTTAAGGAAGGAGGTGCCGCGAGCGAAAAGCGAATCCTCCGGAGAACGTCCGCGGGCTCTCGCCGCGCGGACGTCAAGACAGATCTCCCTGAGGACAAGATCTATATAACAGCGAGAAAGACTACGAGAAGGAGGAGGAGGAGGAGGAGGAGGAGGAGGAGGAGGAGGAGAAGATAGCTACCGCACCGGCGAGAAAAGAGTCACGGACGGCAAGATTGGAGCTGGAACTGGTGGAGTAAACGGTCGGAGCAGACGGGGTGATGAGACGACGAGACAGTTAACGATAAATAACTTTGTCATTTGTGACAAGGTGTGCCGATTGTCATCTCTTGGACTATCGCTCGACTTGGGCGCCCTAATCTGATAGGATCCAAGAGTTCGTGAGTCGTCGGAGTCGATTCGTTTTAACGTCACCGCCGTCGCCGCTACCGCCGCCGCCGCCGCCGCCACCGCCGCCGCCGCCGCCGCCGTCATTGTAATCGTCGTCATCGACATCGTATCGGCAGAGTAGAGAATCTTCGCACCGATTCGCATCAAGGAAGCGAGTCAAGATCGTGTGGGCACTGGATGCTTTACGTTTAATACTCGTTATATCTATCTACCTGACAAATCGAATTCGCGTGTACATACCCGTCTCATTCTCTCCATTTCAATCTCGCGCTCTCTCCTTCCCTCCCTTCCTCCCTCTCTCGCTCTCCGCCTGTCTCCCTGTCTCTCGTGCCGGCCGCATCGCCGGAGACGTCGCGGCGAGGGAGAGAGAGAGAGAGAGAGAAAGAGAGAGACCGAGTCGCGCGACTATAACGACAAACGACAGATAGACAGTGTCACGACACGGTGTATCGTCGTGCCGGGCGGCGGTTTCGCGTGTTCTTTTTACGTTCGGGCATAGGTACGTGTGTCCGCTTCGTTTGTCGCAAAAACAGCAGCATCCTCGGCGGATAGCCGAGTGTCCCGGGCGTAACGCCCGGAGACGTCGGGGCCGGCGCCTCAGTCACCATTGACGTCGACATCGTCGTCGCCGCAGTCTTCGATACCCCGCCATCCGAGACGTTTGCGATATCGTCCCCGCGCTCGCTCGCTCTCTCTCTCTCTCTCGATTCAACCTGAGCGAGCGAGAGAGGTGGTCGGCGCGCTACACCGCGAGAGGGAGGGAGAGAGAGTGAGCGCAACACGGGGCTCTCTCAGTCGCCCGGCGAGTGGAGCGCCGAGTCCATGGTGCGTGGTGGTTATGGTTCCGCGGCGTGGTGGTTATGGTTCCGCGGCTAGTGAAGACCGCCAGTGATAGAAGCAGCCGTGAAGTGTGCTCGTGAGAGTGCCGTGCTGGGAGACACACGCGTGCATAACACGTCGGGTGTACGCGAGAGACGGACAAACGGCGAAACGCGGAGCGACCGTCTTCGTTGTCGCTGCCGTTGTCACCATCATCGTCGTCGCCGTCGCCGTCGTCGCCGTCGTCGCCGTCGTCGTTCGTCGTCAAGTAAACGAGAAGGAGAAGCAAAGGGAAGAAGCGCAACGAGGGAAGGCAGCGAGAAATAGAGCGAGAAAAGTTTCCTTTGACAGAGGGACGAGAAGCATCGTTGTGTAGCAGAGAGAAAGGAAGAGAGAGAGAGAGAGAGAGAGAGAGAGAGAGAGAGAGAGAGAGAGAGAGAGAGAGAAAGACAGCGAGAAAAAGAGAGATTTAGACGAGAAGAGAACAAGAGAAAGAGAGAAGGAAGGAGTAACGAGCGTGTGAGTGAGACGTCGATCAGCCGAGGGGGCGCGCGGGGGCCGCAGCGCGCGCGCGCGCGCGCGGGCGCGGGCGGGTGGGCGCACGAGACACCCGAGATAGAGTGAAACCGAGACGAACGGAACGGCGGAACCGACGGACGGCGGACGGCGGGATTCGCGGAACGGGAGCGAGTGTAGCGCGCGTACCGCGGCGGGATTCGGGGCGCTTTTCGAACGGCGACGGACCCGCAGCGGTAGCGGCGGCGGCGCGGTCGTAAACAACGACGGCGACGAGGACGACGTCGTCGCGGCCGTCGGCGCCGGTCGCACGGTCGCTCTCGCGACTAACTCGATCGTCGCGAACCGTCGTCGTCCGTCCCCATCCGTATCGCGATCGTCCTACCTCTCGCTCAATTCCGCGACCGCCACCGCCACCGCCACCGGCACGACCCGAGAAGGTAACAACGGGCCCGGACAGCCACCGTTAGACGTGGAAGGAAAAAACGGTGAGGAAGGCGATCCGCGCGTGTCCTTCCCGTGGTGTGTCATGGGGTGTTTCGGCAGCCAGAGCAGTAAGGCCAGTCAGGATGATAGCAAAAATCAGAAGAGGCGATCCGACGCTATCACCAGACAGCTGCAAAAGGACAAGCAGGTCTATCGAGCAACGCACAGGCTACTCCTGCTCGGTGAGTAGATATCATAGATATCGCGCGTCTCTCTTTTATCCTTTTCAACTCGGGAGTGGTCAAGCGCGCGGAACGAGGAATACGTCCGCGTCGTTCCGACAGTTTCGTCGAATAAATTTCGAAATATTCGATAAATATCTCTTTCGCGTGCGCGCGCGCAGGCACGTATCAATCATAACCCGATCGAGACGCGAGCTCTCGTATATAACGTGATTCGATCGACGCGAAAGGAAATTATAAGCGCGCGCGTTTGGATTCGAGCGTAATCGATATCTAGCCAGCGCGCTCCTCCCGTGTCCTCTCGCTCGAATCCAGCGACGCTTTTTTTTAATCTCACGGGATGCAGTCGAGTTTTTTAATTAAGGTAGTCCAAGAGGAATCAGCGGAACGGTGGGGCTTGGGGAACCTCACGTCTGGGAGGGGGCTGGGTGCTCCGAGGATAATTCTCGTGTCGGCGTTCCTCTCGTCGCGCGTTATCCGCGCGTTCGTGAATCGAGGCGCGTTAAATATCGAGTAGGACCTGATGGCCGCTGATGGTCGTCGGTTTCGGACAAAGCGAGCCTCCGCGAAGCTGGAGGTGAGCCGACCGGCCGACCGCTATCGCGATGTTCAGCGGCGCGTAATTCAATTTTATCGATTATCGTACGAGCAAGCACTCACGAATATTCAGTGACTGCCTCGTGTGTTTGTACCCTTTTCGTTGCTTCTGATCCTCTCTTTCATCCCCCCCTCCCTCTCTTTCCTTTTACATATATGTACACCACCCACCCCCACACACACACACACACACACACACACACACACACACACACACATTCTTTCTATTCTTTTGTCTCATAGCTGTAACTCAAAATACTGTATTCTCTTTATATTATGTTGTTAATGGCCATGCCTTATATAACAAGATATATTGCTCTTTTCTCTCCTTCAATGATTTCTAAACCACATTTAAACGGAAATTATATAAGTAACCTTTTAGTACGTTTGTGTGCGATATCAAGTTTAGTTTCTAATGTATTAATATTGTCGATACAAATGTTTGATGTCAAAAAACTTTATTTTCTGTTTCGATGCAGAATATTTTTTTCGATATATATTTTCATCGCTTTGTTTCATCTATACATCTCTTTTATCGAAACTTTTTTCAAATCATAAACTAAACCAACAAATTTCTCTTTTTTTTCTGCTTTCTACTTCTCTACAATACTCCATTTGCAGATAAGTAATTTTGTAACTTTCATACTTTTATATTCTTGTAATTTTTTATTGCATAATATTCATTTTAAATTGATCTATGTTTTATAATGCTTTTTAATTTTAAAGTATTATAAAACATATTAAGCATATTAAAAATTTTTTCTCAGATCTCTCTCTCTCTCTCTCTCTCTCTCTCTCTCTCTCTGCCCCCCGCTTTCCCCCCCCTCTCTCTCTCTCTCCTTTTTCATTTTACGTACATATCCCTTTTTTCCATGCCGACACATGCTGCGAAAAACATTGACATAGCGTGCCTGTTTAGCGCGATGTTTAATCCGGCGCCCCGTCCACATTCGCCTTCCTATTATCCGGCGTTTATGTAGGTCGTCGTTCTAATTCGATGCGAATGCGTCGTCATAATCCTCCTTCGTCTTCGGTGTCGACGGCGCGGGAGACGAATGGAGCAACAGCTGTCGCCGTATTGTTTCCTCCTCGCGAAACCCGCAACCGATTGGATCCCATATTCGCGCTTATTGCGTTTCCGACTTTGACCATGAAAATCTTAAAAAAAGAAACCTAAAGTCAGAATGAACGAAATAGAACACAAATATAAATGTTGTCTAATTGTTTGAATATATAAGTATTACAAATAGATACGACAGCTATTTTCTTTATACAAGATTTACGAAAATTTATTTCATGATCTGTTTCATCAGGGACGTAATTAATGCCGCTGTAAAGAATTGCGCGATTTTTTTTAATTAAACTTTGGCTCTTTTATTTGAGCTTGTGAAATTACAATTGCGAGAATTTGAGAATTAGACGTCGAAACGTGTTTAACATTTGAAAAGTAACCGAATGTTACATTAAAGCAGAACATGATACGTGTAACGACATCTAAGAATGCAGAAATGATGTCGATGTGGTACTTTCAAATAACGTTAAATCGTAAAGTTAAAAAGTTTGAAATTTCCTTGACGAGTGATGTCCGAGAGATGAGAAAAGTCTCCGAAAGTGTGGTTTAATCAAGCCCGCGCGATCTAGGTCATGATCCCCATACATCACTCGGAGATCGTCCCGGTTCACTTTAGGACCGTAGGATTTTGATCCGGGAGTGAATTCGTGCGAAAAAATGAGAATGCGTAAAAATGGCGCGTAAATGTGCATTCTCGTCGGGTCCGTGCAATCGCGATGCGTTATCGCGAGCGATCGATATAACTATATATCCCGATGACTGATGAAATCTTGATTTATGGCCAGTGCCATAGCGCGAAATATTCTTATTCGCGATATTATTTGCGTTATTACATCGCGTTATTACTGCGCGAGCCGAAAGCGTCCGGCAGCGATCGCAGCGGAAAGGGGCGAGGGAAAATTAACCACCGATGATTTTCGCCCTGTTTCAGGAGCGGGAGAGTCCGGCAAAAGCACGATCGTCAAACAGATGAGAATACTGCACGTCAATGGTTTCAGCGAAGCGTAAGTTTTATTTTTAAAAATGGCAAACGCGTGCGCCGATCGGTCGGCCGCGTCGCGTCTCGTCTCGTCGCTCGTCGCGTCTCGTCGCGTCTCGTCGCGTCTCGTCGCGTCTCGTCGCGTCTCGTCGCGTCTCATCGATTGCCCGTTCGCTTACTCGGCCTGATCCGTTCCAATCCGGCAATGTGTCGTTAACCCATTAAAGGAGGGCCATAATCTCTCCTTTGTTTCCGCAGGGTTTTTCATCGCGAGGCTCGCATTACAATTAAACGTCAGCGGAATGCGATCGTACTCACGCAGGCCGTTTACGAAACGCGAGGCCATCGCGCGCGCGCGAATACGTTCATTGAATTTTTGTACTCGAGCGTCTCTCTCGCTATAAGAGAGACGTTTTATCGAGGCGAGCCTCGAGACGGTTTTTTAGAGGCGAATCGCAAAATATGGCTTGTGCTCGAGACATCGTGTTGACGCTATTTCTACAGTCCCTCTATTTGTGGCGACGCGTTAATCTTGCTTCTCGGAATTCTTGTTCCGACTTAAATCTCGAATCTCAAGAATCGTCTGCGATAAGTTAAATTGCAGATTGTGGTGCGATTAATTTTTTTAGCGCGCTCTATGAATGATTCATTTCGTAACCGATTCAGGCCGCTGTGTCAACACGGTATCAACATGTGGCTGATATACATTCGTTTATATTCTACTTCCTTTATCATTTTCCGAATATGTGACGCACTCATCGCGTCTCTTTATTTCCGTTGTTATCTTCATTTTTCTCGATATTTATTTATCTTTTCAAAATGCACTCAACATTTTCTTCTCTTTTCAACGTTTAAATTTTTTTATCATTTAGTCGCATTCCGAGTGATTTCTCGACCTTCCTCGATACGATTATCTCTTTTTTTTTCTTTTTTTTCATTTTTATGTGCGTCCGCATTTATTCCGTTTTTCTAGACTGCTAATTTACGATATCTCATGGTTACGGTCGGATGTTTTATTTCACTTGGTTTCCGCAATCTTCCGCTAATCTGTGGTAGAACGTAAATCTTTCGTCTTTTCAAGGAGCTTTGCTCGTACAATTCAGCATCTCGTATATTTTTGCATGGATGTCGGCAGTACATATTCTTTTCAATTTTTACGCTTGCGATAGAATGCATATTAACGGAATTCCATTAAAATGAAATTTATCTGCGAGCTTTTCGTGCTGTACGAATAAAGAGAAAAATAATATATTTGTATTCACTGAGTAAGACGCTATTAAAACTTTTTACTATATAGGTAGAGAATCAGACAACTGAATACGCGATATTATGTAAATAAACGGCTTAGCTTTCGCGTGTCGTAAATTCTGTCCGCTTTAAACGCTTTAAACGAAATGGAAAAAGTCATCTCTCATCTCTACATTTTGCGATAATTTTTTTTCCAATCCATATCCGATGTGATTTTTTTTTTTTTTTTTTCACTTTGCGACGCGTCGCGATGAATTTTTAATTTCTTGGATATCGAATCCCATAGTTTCTTTGAACATCTCGAACAAGAAGAAGGTTCACTTTTTCGGTCGGAATCTTTGAAAATAGACAGTAGAGATTATTACCAGAAATATAGATTATTGATCGGCCGTGAGTTCTCCAGCGAGTTCTTTTAAACGCGTGGTAGTTGGCCGCGCTAAAATTATCGAATTGGTCTGAAAATATCGATAAAAGAACACACGGTCTGCGCTATCGTTCCATTCAGCACGTGACTCGGTCATTATTGCCGGTTGACTGCTCGATCTACTCTTACGTTACTACGTCTGTACAATACGCATTGTTAGTCGTAATACTGTTAGTCACATTTAATTACGCGATCGACAACGAATTGGCGCCGGGTTTCTAACACCAATCTATCCTTGTGTCCGCAGAGAAAAGCGACAGAAGATCGAAGATATTAAGAAGAATATTAGGGACGCCATTTTGGTAAGTGTATATCAAACATTTATTTTTATAATTTATTATTAACATTTATTTTTGTTTGTTTAAAGTTTAATGTTACACGAGAAATAAAATGGAAAGAGAAAGAGAATGGTTGCGTAATTTGACGAGGGAATCTAGTCGGAAATTATGCACCAAGTATCTTTCTCTTTTACCTTGTATTCTTTTTTTTTTTTTTTTTCTCATAATGATACAGTTATCCGACGGATAACTCGAATTCTCGTCAACGTTGCATCACCAATTCCGCATTTGTTTTCGAACCCAGTTGCATTTAGACGTATAAATCATTGCGCTCGAAATAACATGCGACATAACCGTTACGTGACACGCAAATTTGCGATATCAAATCTAGCTGCAAGAGCATTGTCACCGATTTGTCATTCGGGCTCGTGTTCAGTTGCGCGCGCGATTCTGTTTTGCCCCCCCAGGCAAAATATGCAATCACTTCCGTACACCTCGTTGACGCAAATGACGCTACCTTCAATGATTTCTTGCATATGGAATTCTTGCGAAGTAATTAACAACATGATAACGATTACGGCGAACCAGTAGTTATAACAAAAAATAAAGGCGATTAGATAGCTAAGAATATAGTACACATGTAATTTTTTTAAAGAATATTTATATCTCATCAAGATCGATCGATAATTCTCGTTTATGTGATACATAATTGCCAGATCAATAACGTTCGTATAAACAGATGTGTGTGTGTGTGTGTGTGTGTGTGTGTGTGTGTGTGTGTGTGTGTGTGTGTGTGTGTGTGTGCGTGTGTGTGTGTAAGTGTAAGTGTAATTAAATATAACAACTGAAAGCCTATATAATTACATTGTAGAAAGAAGAAGAATAATATGAGGATATGTGATATTGATAAATGGCAAGATATTATTTTTATTATTTTTTTACAATAGATTATATTAATAATTATATTGAAACATTATTATATGGAAACGTTATTAAATCTTAAAATTGTCCTTGGTTATAACGCGCGTTTATATCTACCGAAAAGATTTCTTTGAGGAATTAAACCGGCATTTACTTTAGTCTAGCACGACGAATGATAAAAAGACACGTTGTTTCTTTTGCAGACGATAACCAGTGCGATGACTACGTTAACACCGCCCGTTACGCTGGAAGATCCGTCGAATCAGAGTAAAGTGGATTACATCCTGGAAGTTTCATCTTCTCCAGACTTCGATTATCCTCCGGTGAGTCAGCCGTAGCATATTTGTGTTATATGTCGCGTTGTATTTCCCCGTTGCGCGAAATAAAACTTGGGCTTCACCTTGGTGCTAATTCATCGACCTTTGCCACTGCCGACCAACATTATAAGGATTCCCCGGGCTGATCTTTAACGTTGCACTATGTAGAATTCGTTTCTGAACACAATTAAATTCCATTACATTTCTAATTTCATCGAGACGGAAAAATGAATGCGATATAATTAATGCAAACTTTTCCCTTCGTGAGTTTCTCCCACGCGATATTTCTCCCGTGTTGAAATGCACTATGTGTATTTTTTATTTCGTTAATCTTATTTTACAATTTTGATTGCGAAGCTGCAGTCGTCAATAAAATACGCAACTACGTTACATCGCTCGTTACATTCCTGTGTGTTAATTTTAGCGAAATTACGATTTGTGTTGATTGCCTCGAATAGTATCACTCGACATATTCGCATGCATTCGCTTCTCAATTACGGAATCTCGTCACGTTTAAGAATCTGTAAACACGTTACAAAGCCTCACGCAATTACCATATCATTCTGATGACAATTGTAATTATATCGACGATCAGTAATGATACAATTGGAATCGATCATTTTTATAGAGTTAACGTATAAACGCATTAAGATAGAAAAAAATAGTCAGTTATTTAATAAATTTTTTTCCTTTCGTTCTCGATCGTTTTATCGCACGTTTTGTGCATCGCAAAACTCATCTCCGAATTATTCGAATCAAATTTCTCGTTCGTGTTTCGATGATTTAGCGTACACAGACTGCGTGTAACGGTGACATGCGTGACATAATGGGTAACTACAATTGGAAAATTTACTTAATGTTCATCGCGACATTTCTTTGTGTCTAAAGCCGGCGAACGCACATCTGTGGATTAACGTAATGCGACACGCAGCAGATATATATATATATACGTACGTACATACACACGTGGATTCTTCACGTGAGAACCACTGCGTGGCATGATCAGTGTTTACAATGTTGACACAGCTACCGCACATGTTAGTGCGCTATACAGTGTTCTGTACAACGACGTGCTGCGCCATTTCTCATGTATGTACGTACATACACACAGTATCTCTCAATTGTATCACTCGCAAATTCATGCGATCATTATACTCGTATGTAACGGGAATTTACATCGATCGATGCGAATTCTCTGTCCCCGTAGGAGATTTTCCCTGTCGAGAATCTCGATAAGAGATCCATCCCGCTAGCGCCGGTGAAAAGTCAATTCATATATATCGAATGGACACGCCAAGAAAATTTTACGGCCGTTTTTCAATTAAATTAATTAATAAACGGTTAAATCACGTACTCGTATAGTCAAATCTGTATTTAAATACACGTTATTAAGGGTGATTTAATTTATGCGGTGCTCGCGCTGTCTCGAGATTTCCGATTGAAGCGCTCAAAGGATTAACTCGCGAGATGTAGCATTCGTAGGTTAGATAAAAAGAGAAAAAGCACGAGAACGGGGATTCGTAACGCGCGACACAGCTCTCGAAATAAAGTCGTCGCGACGAAATAATCCGCGCGTTTTGCGTCATTCAGTGCGAGCGACGACGTAACGCGTGTACGGTGCGTCACCTTTGCCAGCGGATGAACGAAAGAACGGCTCATTATTTGTTACACGTGATTGTATTCGCCGTCGATCGATCCTGATTAATTAAATTAGATCGTTTGCGTTACGCCAAACGCAACTCGATTCTCATTTCTGATGAGCGCGATTTTTATTTATGATTATCCTCAAGACACATATTTGTATCGCTAGAGTGAGACCGTTCGATGGTTTGGCGCTAAAAAAAATCCGATTGATAACGAACTATGTATGATAAAATCCATTTCAAAGCTTGAGAGAATTAATTTTTATATTAATAAAATTTAAATTAAAATGTTTTCCAAGTATTTTTTTTTTTTTTTTTTTTTTTTTAAGAAATATGCTAATGCTTCATTGTAATTCTTCAGTTATATCAAGAATTTATTATCCAGGGAAAAAAACGAACGAAACTCTGTGTTTTACACAGAGATATTTTTGTTCTTTATTGCATTAAAAGAATAAATATTGCATTTGGCATATCAGCAGCGTTATTTTCGCGACTGTAAGACACAAAGTGATATCCCGATTGCTTCTCGCGAATTCTGTCGACGTCTTCTACGATTCGTGTTTAATTTGTCACTGTCATTCGGCTCACCACATATGCAAGAGATGAGAGAGAAGACGCGGGGGTGTTTGCGGAAATTTATTTTAGGAAAATCCTAGGCCTAATTTCAGCGCAGACTCGAAACATATCGGCAACGATGCGGTTCTTTATTTGCGAACACAAACAATCACACGTACAATCAACACGTATTAACTTGCAAATTATTCGTGAATGTGAAAAAAAAATTGTAAAAATAACGTCAAAAATTGAAATTGTGAGCTAGGGAATACTGATAGTCGAGATATCGATTAAACGTAAAATAATCCACTTTGAAATAATTTTACTTGGATATTTTTAGAAGGAAGCAAACGAATGAATTGGTACAACTGGATTATTTCGGCAGATTGTACCATGGTAAAATGTCGGATGCAAAAGCACGCGATATGATAAATACTAAAATTACATAAATGCCGAAATCTTAATTAAAAAAGAGAGAGAGAGAGAGAGAGCGAGAGCGAGAGACCCACTCTTTTAAAATGATTTACATTCATTTTTCAAGGGTCACTTTCGAGGGCTTTTATCCGCACGAATTTTACAACGCGCGGTATCGTGTTCCTGTATTTTTAGCCGAGTTACATACTTTGCAGTGGCGTTTAGGGGCTTAGCAAGAGGATGACGCGTTTGGACGAAATTATTAGTACGTGCATAATCGCGGTAATAGGCGACGACACGGCACCAACACGGCGATCCTTCCTCGCGCGACGGACGACGGATCGGCGATGCGTCCGTTCATCGATCGTGGAAGCGTGGAAATAGCATCGACAGGAGAATTTATTAATATAACCGTCGCCGCGTTATTGCCAAGCACACCGGCCGTGCCGGCCGTGTTTGCGACTGTTTGCGAGATTTGCAGCTTGCGTCGTTCGTGACAACACCCCGAGATGGACTTCCGCTGTTACGGGAGAACGTGTCCCGTCCAAGTTCGCCGCGACACTTAAAGCGATGAAAGAGCACGAGAGGATTTACAGCACTTGCCAATTACGCCGGTTTGTTGCGGCTTTTCGAAGACACTATGGGAAAAATTCCGTGTATTTGTACTACAACCGATCTGCGATTCGATACGCGTAGCGTACCGATCGTCAACACGTAAATATATTCGCGAAAGATTACATTTCTAATATGGTAATCGGTATAATTGTAAACGTCTCGATTATATTCTGGCATATGTTATTCGAGATTTTACGTAAAATAACATTCTCTTAATTTGAAATTAATATTTTAATTTCTTAACAATATGTATTATTAAAAATTGCACTTGTACGTGTCAATAATTAATCACTGAAGAAATTTGAGCTGCGAGAGAAAGATTTTGCACGCGCGAAAATACTGCAGAATATATAAAGTAAACGTCTGTTTTGCAATCCGTGCACATTTCTATGTTTCGCCAGGAATATCATCGCGCGATGGAACACGATGCAGAGTTGCACGAATGCTCAAATAATTATTAATACTTTACGCTCTTTCAACGTTGATTTATGCACACGGACTTACGTAGTGGTTGCTACGATTACTCGACAACTTTTAATTCGCATCGTTTACAAAGAGCGCGTCATTGATTACGAAAAATTCTCAACTTTAAAAACTTATCGCTATCAATACAATGTTTACACAGATAACATTTACCCCCGTATCTTGTCGCAATTCATATTCATATTCTAATCTACATATATTCTAACATGTATATCAAGTTTATATTTCTACGACTTGCCGAGAAGATTTAAATGTTATTTAATCAAACTATTTTATATCGAAGGTGTAAAACGTTTGATGTTTGATCGCGAACGCATCCTCATAGCAGTTTCTTTTGGAATAAGAATTCCATCCCATCGTTTTCTCTCCTAATTTTCGAGAATGTGTTATGTCACAGGAATCCGCGACCAAAGCGCCAACCTTCCGCAAAACCGCCCACGTATGTATGAGGAAACCGACACAAGTTGCCCGACACAATAACATCTAAATTATTAATGCGTTCGACATCCTCCGTCACTAACACGAAGCACGTAGCCTTGTGGTCGCCGTTATTTACGTAACATTCAAATCGCGATTTTAACTCGCTACTAAACGCAACAGCATTTGCAATGCTGCATCTATACGGTCCTGGAATGCACCATGACAGAACGCGTACGAATTCTGGACACTTTAAGAAAAGGAAAATTAAGTTTATTCATTTTTCAAGAGACAAAGAATTCTAGAGATTGAAATAATCGAATTATTACAGAGGTTTGTGTAATAAAAATGTATCACACAAGCCTTACAACCTGGATCCCTAATTGTTGTGGTGCGAGTGGTTGGTTCCTGGCCTTTTTCAACTAACGTGTCAATAATCCGTTAATCGCTTTTTCAGCCAAGGCACCGATGTTTTCTTGAAATATTTCTCCGATAAATCACGAGGTGAGAATGGAATAATCTTTGCAGCCGATTTAAATAGCGTTTTGTTACGCATTCTTCGCAGATGCGCGTGTTCAGCTTTATTTTTCAACATCGCAATTTTGCGGGCGGTACGTTTTTTTCATGGCGAACTAACGACGAGTTAAACGTCAAACGTTACGACAGCTCAGCGATCCGATTGTGCAATAAAGATGATGATAAATGTACCATAAATATACGCGAATAGATCGTATTCATCGCATCGTTCGATTCGCCGTTGTACATCTTTACATTGTAATCGGGAATCGTTGACGGGTTGCTCACCCGCTGCATATCTTCGCACTTTGGAATTCCGAAAGATTTAGATTTAGACGACAGATCCTTCTCGATGATCCAAACTGACGGCGTCGGAAACATCCATTATAATTTATTACACGCTGATTCCTTTTCAATCCGAAACGACCGCGTATTTCAGGCTAAATAGATTTCTCGTCGATTCGCAGAAGCATTAATGAAACTCTAATCGTTGCTCTCTGCTTTCAGGAATTCTACGAAATCGTCGAAACACTCTGGAAAGATCGAGGCGTTCAGCAGAGCTTCGAGAGGAGTAACGAGTATCAACTCATCGACTGCGCCAAATAGTAAGTCGTTTTCTCTCTACAAACTTATTAAAGAGTTCGGCGTTATATTGTTTCTGTTTGGAGTTGAATTTAAAATAGCAACTGGCCTCATTCTCAATGAATTATGTTGATGCCACGTCGCTAGCCAGCTCATTTGGATACTGGCATACTCGTAACATCGTATAACGATCAAATAAAATAATATCCACGACAAATGAATTTTGTCAAATCTTTTCAATGATATTAAATAATGTGACGCGTTTCACCCAATAGAGTTTTGACTACTACTTGTTCGTTGATTCGCCGATCGCTGGATCTTTCTGTACACGAAGAATACGAGACACGGTTGTTGTAATCTGCCATGGGGGTGATATCATAAGTATGATAAGAAATCCGTAAGATAACGCTTACGCATCGATAACGCCACTGTGCATCACGAATCTGTCAACTTTGGGTGCTCGAGGTTTTTTTTTAGAACAAATCTCATTTAATTCGATTCTTTTATTTCACTTTATCTCTCATCTAATAATATATTTAGCGGATATTTTCATTTAAAAAAATTTTTCCATTTTTATACACGATGATCAGACAGACTTATTATAATCGTCAAATTATCAGGAAAAGATTTAAAAAAAAAATCTATATGTACATAGATGCAATATGCATGCGTGTATTAATAGACTTGTGCGACACCGATTTAATGCCAATGAAGACAATGCTTTAACGAGATAATCGCACTTTAATAGCAGTCACTCGTTTATCCAGAGGCTCTCTCAACAAATTGACCCAATCTCGGGCTTTTTTGTACGCTAATTTGATAATACGACCGTTGACTTAGTTACATAAAGCGACATCGTCGTCGTAATTCGATGAGATTACGATAGCAAGTGCATCTGATGGACGAGCCGACTGAACGGCCGATCGAATGCAATTGCTGGTATTTGAAAAGCGAGGGTTATTGTACCAGATTGTTTTACGTATAGGAGAAAAAGCGTAAATCTCCCTGGCGCAAATGACGATTATCCGTTTAGTCAACAATCGGCATGTGACTGTTTTTCACACCTGTCAGGTCTCCAAACACTTTAATTTGACAGTCTCGTATGGTATATGGGAGCAGTCTTCGTAGAACGATAGTATCAAGATTGTTTCACCGATATAGCATGTGCAGGAGCATTCTGGTCCATATATACTTTGATTTTATTTATTAAAACTTAAACCTTGATAATTTCGAACGAAACGAAAAATAAATTAGGATATTACCGGAATGATTATTATTGTATCCTTTAATAATTCCTTAAAATACGGAAATTTGCAAGAGGAAGGGAAACGTATTTTTGTTGAACAAATTTTTTATTTGAACTTTGATATATGACTAAATTTGCGAATGACGGGACATGGGCTTCTCTTTTCATCTCTTTCTTTCTCACCAATCCCTCATCAATATTTCGTGCCACTTGTAATCGCATTATCGCAGATTTCTTGCGCTGTCTCCTTTTTTCCTCCCTCAGCGCGGCTCGACGGTGCCGTTTGCTTTCTCTCTTTCTTTTTCTCTCTTTCTCTTGTGTGCAGAGCGAGAATCGTTGACGTTAAAAATAGCGTATCGTATTTTTAGGCATCGTGCTCCGGCGATGAGATATAGCGCTCTCGGCATATTCGTAGATGACGGAGACGCAAGATAGTTATAATAACTTGCGATATCTAGTCGCATATAGTGATCATATGCAGTGTTTTTACAATTGCGCCTAATATCTCTCACAAAAGTACATTTGCGAGAGATATTCAAGAAAAAGTAATCTACAAGAAAGGGGCAAAAGGGGCGAATTTGATATCCGAAAATCTGCTTTTCACGAATAATTTCAGATAGGTCGTAATAAGAGATATGAATTTTCCGTGAAATCTGAGAAAAAATAGAATTACTATTTTCTATTTTTTATTTATTTTTTTTTAACAAAACAATGCGATAATTATTCATTCGACAGGAAGAATTTGTCTCCCTCTTGTTAAACACGCGACGCATCTAACGTAATAAAAGTGTGATCTTTTTGTGTGTGCACTAAATACGGCGTAACGATATGTACTCCCTCACGAAAATATCACGAATCTGAGTCATTGTGTGGAGAATAAATATTTGTCCATCACACGATTACCGTGCACGACAACGCGCGACTATTGATTGTCGGTTTAGCTTAGGGAGTCATTTCCGGATCGTGGACGATCTTTAGCGTCGACACAAAGTAAAGATCCGAGGTCACGTAATTGCGTATTATTGTCATTAGAAAGAATACAGACAGACGGAACGTATAATTCCATGCGTGTGTGCGTACGCCGTGCATGTCGTGTCGTTACTGCATTTTAACTAGACGTCTCGTCTCGATTATAGAAATAAGCGACGTTTCAATTACGCGATAAAATACACCTCGACGCGTCTTAAAAAAGGAAACACGCTCCGCTATATTTAGGCACTGATCTATATTGCACGGATTATTGATGCTCCCATACACATAGCTCGTAAATGTTTGGATAGACAGCCGTTTTCTCCGTGTAGCTCTCTTCTTCATCGTCGATGTGTATTGTACCGACACACTGATTCTTTTCTTTTTTTTTTTTTTTATTTTTTTATTTTTTCCTTATCTCAAATAAACGTTCTCAAAACGATGGAGTAGCTTAACGCGAGAGGACGTATCGCCTCGCGATCAATGTATGTTAAACATTTGGATTCTGTTTGATTTAGGAATGAAAAACTTGAAAACCTTTTTTAATTGCAATTAATATACTCGTCTCTAACCGATACATGTTATCATCGTAACATATTTATTCTATTTTGATCTCGCGTTTTTATCTGTGACAAATGTTAACAATTAATTTAATTGAATTTTTTTGATAATTTGATTTTTTATTTGATAATTTTTGATAATTTATTGAACGGTTAAAGTGAAGCAAAAGTTTTATCGAATTAAAAACTTGATGATAGACGAAATTTTTCGTTTTCTTGAGAAGGACGAGGCGTGTTTTTTTTTTTTTTTTTTTTTTGCAATTATCGATCGAATGAATTTTCCTAATCGAACTAGTGACTGAACTTTGATGAGAAAGAGGAAGAAACAATGAAAGTTTAGCGTTCTTTTAACGTTTCGAGACGAGATGAGTGATGAAAAGCAACATTATCGGACTTTGACTTGGTATCGAATAAGAGAGAAATCTTCGTTCGCGTTGCCGCCAATGTATAGAAGACAAAGAAGACAAAGAGAATATTTAATGTTTGCCATTGAGAGCCGCCGCACATCGGCGACGTTAGGATGGCGCGCGGCTGGGACCGCCAGGTTTGTCAAATATTTGCGGATCCGAGCGAATGATCGCGTGGGCGTCAAACTCCACTTTAATGGCAGCAAAGAAATTGGGATCACCAGAACCCCTCACGGATGACATCCAATCGAATTTAAAAGCACCGATATACAATCGGGTCGGTTTCTTTAAATCATTTTTTATCTCGGAGCTGACGAGGATGAGCCCCCTTCGAATTCGCGCCGGGCCACAAGAGTTACCCTCGTTACGAGTCTAGAAATTTTCAGTTCGATCTGAAATACCTCGGACTATTCTATCGCGATTCGGGAATTTCGTTGCAACATTATCGATTTGCGCCGAGGCACACTACACGCCTTACATCGCACAAACGATGCGATAGATTCGTGGTGGCGCGGAGCAGCGCGGGGGACGGTTTGATGCATAAGCCGCATACTGATTATACGTCGACCCTACAACTACATGTCGAGTAGATGTAGTTCTAGGAGTTAAACCGTTACCCACTTTCCGACCGCCGGCCCTGCATATGGGGTGTCTCAGGTGTCATTGCATATGCATACGCGTAGATGCATGGATATTAGGGATCGACAAGGACCGCTTAGACAGTCGATGATTAATATATCATTCACGTGACAGCTAATTGAACGTGGTTATCGTCAAGTTAATTACAACTCAAACTATCTCAAACTATTAGAAACTAGACTTCCTTACGATTAACCTTTATACTGTACCTTTATACTGTATTGTCGCATCGATGAAATATTTTATTCTACATAAAGGCAACAACTTATTCCGAAGATTGAGAGATAGTTGAGGGGAATGGCGGCCAATCAATCTCGCTGAAGGAAAATCCCCTTGGAATTGTCCGTGGGGTGTTCTGTGTGTGTGTACGTAAAGCTAGATTAACACCTCGTGTATAATATTCTATATCGTGCTCAATAACTTGGCCGAAGCTTAGCACAGGAGGGGCTTCGGTGGCTGTTCTGTCGCTGCCAACATCAAACGCGCGTTCAACTCGCGCCATCCGAGGCCGAGTCGATACACGTTATTATCGCGCTCGATCCGGCTTTCATTGTTTTTCCCCGCTTTGTCGTCCCGAATTAATTTTTCGCGAACGGACGTGGAACATTTTACCTTTAATCGGAAGCGGTTGAAAAATCTAACGTGGCATTTCGTCGCGGGACGCCATGCCGATTCTCTCTCTCTCTCTCTCTCTCTCTCTCTCTCTCTCTCTCTCTCTCTCTCTCTCTCTCTCGCAACGATAAAGTTCAACAAATGCAGAGATCGGACAGGGAATAAACGCAGCGAAAATGGTGTAAAAAGTCCGACTGAGAGATCGTTACAGGTTTTTCTACACTGTGTATACAATGCTCTAATAAAGTAGAGACGATATTGTATATATATATATATATATATATATATCAGTTTCCTCATCGCGACTCGTATGTCACTGCTTCATCTTTCTTCAAAAGAAAACATGTTTTATTTCCGATATAAAGAAATCGAATATCGAGACTGCAAATTATCGATAGCAAAGTGCGGTATATTTACTTACTTATTAGAAACAAATAATTGAAATTATTTTATTTATATACCTGAATTTCTATATTTCTCGGAGATACATGCGGATTTCGGACTTGACTCGCCCGTGTAATATCTTGCTACATTTATTACTTTTCGCCGACGTTATGCGTTTTGCCCGGATCGCTGTCAAAAACAACGTTGTCACGTTTGCTCACCTCAAGGTCCCGGCGGAGGGTTAACACGAGGGTTAGCACGATAACGAGAAAATCGTTCTGCAGCAGCAGCCGCTAGTGGGTCACGACCTCCTTCCTCTTTCAATTCTCTGGAGGTCGATAGCCTCATTTCTGTGTTGAAGCGCGCCAATTCCATGACCTACCTTCTCTCGCGAGCCTATACGCTCGTAGACGTGCACATACGCGGATCTTTTTTCTTCCTCTTATATTGCGAATATTATAGAATTCTACCTTTTCTCATTTATAACTGTAATAATCGCGTTAGATTTGTAGGTATAAAAGTCTTTTGTTCTTCGAGAACCAATCGAGTCGTATGTATTAAATGTGTATCGTTTCTAAAAAATAAGATGTCACACGTTAGTTCGAAGATTATTTCAAATTTTTGCAATTATACGCTCTCGGGAAGAGAGCTGTTACACAAATAAGTATCTTTTAAAAGTAAATTAGAGTTTCGCAGTCATTTTACATTTTTCTCTCGTTTCAACGATTAATATCGTTGATACACTTGGCGCTATTTGCTTCGTCTTTCTTGAGTTAATTCAAAAGTCAAGTGTTTTTTTTTTAATTATTTTGATGAGATCATATTTATGGCATCATATTATATATAAATTATTCTTATGTCATGTCATTTTATAAATTTATTTACATTATGCTATTATTTCATTTTCAAACGATTCTTTATTCTCTTTCTAATTATTTTCATTATCACTCTGATATCTTTGATATTTTATATCTACTGGTTCGGAGAGGCAAATTATTAATTGTTATTTTCGATATGCGGACTTTTAATTAAAAGAGGAAGTAAAAGAGGAAGTGTTTTTTAACATTTTCCGCGATAATAGCATACGCGGTGTTAAACCCTTGCGTACGATTGACGACGAGCGCAGAACGAGCGGTGGCAGTGACCCATGACCCGGATAGCGGAAAGTGGGTACCAGAGGGGCGTGTATGCACACCCGGCGAGGCCGAGGGATTGGGGTTAGGGTAGGACATCGTCGAGGATCGATTTTCCCTCTCGGTGGGCTCCCTCTGCCCTCGGCGTACAGGAAGGGAGGTTGGATCGGAGGGAGAGGATCCCGGTACAGAGAGAGAGAGAGAGAGAGAGAGAGACGAGCGAGGAGGGGGGCCGCGAGTGAATGAGAATGGGTATATGAGAAAGGTAAAGAGAGCTGAACGCATGTATATGTGTGTATGTGCGCGTGTACATAAGCGCGCATGAGAAAGAGAGTGTTCTCTTTTCGAAAGGGTGATAGAGGGTGGAGACACGGCGGAGAAAGGGAGGCTGAGAGCGAGGTACACGGGTACGAATACAGGACGCGAAATAGCGAGAGAGAGAGAGAGAGAGAGAGAGAGAGAGGCAGAGAGAGAGAGAGAGATTTCCCTTGGGCGCTCCCGATATTCCACCCTTCTTCAGCATTCGCTTCCGTTCTCCGTCGCGACGTGTGCGCTATCATCGACGCGTTTCCTGTAGGATCCTGCGACATCCCTACGTGTCCCAGTCTGAGACTCTACCGAGCAGGAGCACACGGCATACTCCTCTCGCGCCCGAAGCAGCGACCGAGAGGAGTGGAAAGAGAAAGAGGGACCGGCTCAAGCCCGGCCGACCCAGGAACGCGGCTCGCGGCTCGATCGAAAGAGGAAAGTTGACATTGTGTCGGAGGGCTCCGACCAACCACCTCTGATAACGTTATTGGCCTGTACTCTGGCGACGCGTCTAAGCAGCTAAAAGCGGCTACCTGATGATTCCGCATTTCTCGGTTCCATCATCTTCGGTCGATCATCTCTCTCTCTCTCTCTCTCTCTCTCTCTCTCTCTCTCTCTCTCTCTCTCTCTCTCTCTCTAGAAAAGACCACACGTGCTTCTTTTCTATGATCGATAGATCCGCGACCGAAAATAATTCGACAATTTTACTGACGGGACGTAACGAGATATACTATTGATAATGGTACTATCGCAATCCGAACAGGAAATCGATGCAAATGCGATAATATGGTTTATTAATATCCCGCGGTTCTCTATTCCAGTTAGTCGGAGACACGTATGCGTAATGCGATGCAGTTGTTGCACCGTGATGTAATTTTAACAATCCGATGGATATCGGTACCGCGCGAGCAATAGTCGTAAGATCGATGCGAATATAATAACATGGTTTATTATTATCCCGCGATTCTACACCGGGAACGGGAATACGTATATAATGTTATATGGCGCTGTTTCTCGCACAACTAATATAACTATATGCGATAATATCTAATATCTAATATCGCGAATAACAACCGCGGAAGATCGACGCGCATATAATAATGTGATTTATTGTTGTGTGATGTAATATGTGATTTATTATCCCACCGTAAGTAAGTCGTTTCTATTAAGCATTGGTTTTTATCAAAAAGAAGCCCCCGAAAAGAGGGGAGATAATCGAATTATTCTTCTCCAAATAAAATGCTACTCATTGGAGATAAAGAGATCTGAAGAGTGTATCTTATGCGCGAAATATCTCTTGTTGTCGTACGATTAAACGATTAAACAATTACAGATCTCTCTCTAAAAGTGAACCATAAAAATCCTAAACGTATAAGTTTTCTCATTTAAATTAATTTATTACATTGATGTAAATGATAAATATCTTATTAACGTTAACTGTTTACACACAAATATATCGTTTGTGTGTAATTTAAAATTTAAATTCGCTAGCTTTTCTCGGTGCACATAAATTAATGTACATCGAACTTGTAATTTCATATTGCTCGGAACATCAAATGCGGAAAAAATAATATAGAAAAAAAATAGCCTTCTTATCGAATTAGTTGTTTCCAGATCCGCGTCTTTTTTTCACGCACATACTTACATACTTTCTTTATACGCAAGACTTTGAAAGAAGACTTTTGAAAAGTGTATATATACGCGTCTGTGTAAATTTTAAGAAGCTCGTTGTGCTCGCGAGAAAAAGAAGCATATGGAAAAGCAACGTGTTACATACAGATATCCTTTATGTACTTTACAAGAAATAGAATAAAAACGAACGCATACATAGGCAAAGAAAAATTCCGTGACGACAAGAGCATCCTGCATATCCTTCTCGATGCACGTCGATATTTCTATTTCGAATTCTTCTACTTTTGCGACGTGAGCTCTCTGTCTTCGTCAGAATGGTGTCCTTTCTGGATCTCGATCAAATAAAAATCGTGATGCGATTTATTTTAATAGTGTCTATAAATCTCAATACACATATATTCGTTACTATAGCAAATCTTTTATAGCGTGTTTCTTACAGTACGATATATATTAAAGATCTTTTATTTACGTCATATCGTGTATACTAAAAAACGTTAAAATCCAAAATTTTGCTGGCAAAAATTTGATTCGCATCAACGCAAAAGAGACGTATTTTCGACTATGGACGTGTAGAGCGGCGGTTCTCACGATAACGATGTGGTTGATTGACAATGATTGTTATCGCAGATGTCCCGCATCGATCGAAACTAGCTTAACTCGATTTTGACGAATTCGCGTTGCCACATCGTCAAAGGTGAGGATATTTGATATATTTACTGTTTTTCTATTTACAAATAAATGAACACAATTCGACGAGTTATTAGACATATAAGAATGAAAAAGAACGACTACGTATACCTCTCGGTGTGAAGTATATTTCTGTAAAGTAACAATAAAAATTTACAACTCCTTCTCGAATCAGTAATGTTCGCTTAATGAAACGTGCGTCGAATGCACGTCTTTTCATTTTTCCATTTGGTACCCGTAACGCACGGAATATTCATGGAATATTGCGGATGCCGTGCCACGTAGTTATTGAACGCGTTATCGAATAAATATTACAAAATTATATTATACTCCCGATGCTCCATAAATATTCGTAACGCCAACACGAACGTATTAAGAAATTGTTAATTGTCTAATCAGATCAGACGCTTGTGGATAAATCTTATTAATTAATTCTTTCGTTTTGTTTCAGTTTCCTAGATAAAGTAGCCATCGTAAAACAGCCGGATTACACGCCCACAGAACAGGTGACTATTACAATTTCTCTGTTCAAATTTTCATTAAATTTTCATTCTCGGTGTCAAATCGATAACGATTAGTATTAATATTACTTTTGACGAGTCAAAAAGAAAATTTGCTTTGTCATATCTTTCCGGCGTTAGAAAATTGAAATTATCTGTAAATTATCTGTAATCTTGATCCTCGCTTGGCGCTCATAAAACGCCAATTCCGCATTGTTACGCGCGTATACACATATACGAGTGACGTGTCTTTGTATTTTGTTTCAGGACATCCTCAGGTGTCGAGTCCTCACATCCGGCATTTTTGAGACGCGGTTTCAGGTCGACAAAGTAAACTTTCAGTAAGTCCCGTAGTGCAACACATACGCGACTACTCGCGCGCGCTTTACTCCAATGTCGTGTGACTATATATAGCCGACGTATTACAGTAACATCGGCCGACAGTAAATATAAACGCAAAGTGGCGGCGGCGGTGGCGGCGGTGATGGTGGTGGTAGTGGTGATAGTGGTGGTGGCGGCGGTAGTGGTGGTAGTAGCGGCGGCGGCGGTGATCGTGGTGGTAGTGGTGGTGGTGGTGGTGGTGGTAGTGGTGGTGGTGGTGGTGGTAGTGGTAGTGGTAGTGGTGGTGGTGGTGGTGGTGGTGATGGTGGTGGGGTGGTGGCGGTGGCGGTGGCGGTGGCGGTGGCGCACATCTTAGCCTAGCACCTCTATGTATTACGCCCGTTGCCGGCAAGACTTACACTGTTATAATGTGTAAGCTGAAATCCGTTAACCGCGTTAACGCCTCCGCAACTTTGTAACATTTTCCCTTTTTGCGTTCACTCGCAGGTCACGTACGACGTTCCACATTATTTTCTATAGGCCCACCACACCCCTTTGTTGTCGCTTCTCTCTGGTTATGTTCACGTAGCCGTTTTACACACGGACTAATTGCTCTGTAACAAATACTCGAGAAATTCGTCTGTTTGTAGCTTTAAACTACAGCCACCAGCATTTTTTCGTTAAGAAAGACCGTAATGTCGTGATGTAAATTATAAAACAGTCGGACCTAGAGGACCTTTATCTTTAATGAAGATCTGAGAAGTCAAAGAATTTGGAAATAATTGCAATTTAGCTTTTTGTTACATTGTATATTAGTACTATTCTTCTGAACGATCCTAAACGGAGTTATAAAAATATGGACTGTCAGATGCAGTCCATTGCGACATCGTCATCGAATGTTTTTTGTTGAGCACTTCTCCGTTTTTGCAGCATGTTTGACGTCGGTGGTCAACGGGACGAAAGAAGGAAATGGATACAATGCTTCAACGACGTTACAGCAATTATATTCGTCACGGCGTGTAGTAGTTACAATATGGTACTCAGGGAAGATCCTACAAAGTTGAGACTCAGGGAGAGTCTCGATCTTTTCAAAAGTATCTGGAACAATCGGTACGCAATTAATCGTTCAATCCAATTACCGCTTTATATCGAGCATTCTTGATATTCGCATTATATATTATATAGCCTCGATTATTTACTATTATTACTATTATAGCATCGATATTTGATCTCGATTTTCGCAGGTGGCTCCGCACAATCTCGGTGATTCTGTTTTTAAACAAGCAAGATCTTTTAGCGGAAAAGATCAAGGCTGGCAAGCACAAATTGGAGGATTACTTTCCGGAATTTGCGCGCTATCAAACACCGATCGAGCCCGGAATGGCCACGGATCCCCCAGAAATACCCGATGTCATAAGGGCCAAGTACTTTATCAGAGACGAGTTTCTTGTAAGTATGATGCACGTAATATATGCGCGATGTAGTTCCGATCGATTATCGCGGCTATTCGACCGAAGCACGAGCGAGGTGTTCTCACGTGTTGTTGCGTCTCCCTTGTCTTTATAGCGCATAAGTACGGCAAGTGGCGATGGCAAGCACTATTGTTACCCGCACTTTACGTGCGCCGTCGATACGGAGAACATCAAGAGAGTGTTCAACGATTGCCGGGACATCATCCAGCGGATGCATCTGCGCCAATATGAACTCTTGTGACTTCGTTCCTGCCGATATTTTCTATCATCATCCATTAACCTGACGATCACGCTCGTCTTGCGTTTCGAGCTGCCGCAATCGCTGCGAACTGAATGAGCAAGTGAGTTATGTCGCGAACCGTGGCCGCGAGAGTTCCGCACCTGGGAGTATTCAGGTAACGCCTAGGGCTTCCTCGCGGAAGAGAATCGGAAAGCCATAGGACGATCGGAAGAACGAACCTCTCGTTCATGGAGAACGCGTCAGCGTGCAATACCGAGAGTGACTCTGCATGAATCGATCGCGATGCTTCTTCTCGACGAAATTCGAGAAAATAGACGAGAACTAGGACGGAGCGATATACCCTCGCCGCATCACTTCCCGTGTGAAACCTGTCACGTACGAGAAGCGAGTTCCTTCTCGCGCGGAATAAATTTGCGCCAAACCGCGAGCGAGGCACAACGCGAGATGATCGCGCGCGTCGACACGCCGACCGATCCCGGTCATGGTGTCCTAGCATGGTGTCCGTGAGTCGCGATTCGATGAGAAACGAACGAGCGGCAGCCCCTCCAGACGGGCGTATTCTCTCGCGATCATTCGACCCTCCTTTGAGTTTGATGGAAGAGTGTGCTGAACGCTCGTCGTCGTCCGGATGACGGCGAGAACGAAACTCTCTCTCGCGCCGTTCGATCGTGCGTGTGAACCATTACCTCGTTAATTTTATTCCTTACACGTGATTCTGCTTTATAGCGGAACGCGCGGATCCTGTCATAAGCGTGGGCCAACGTCGTCGTCGTCGTCGTCGGATGTGATTCGAGGGATGATTTTCTCTGTTTAACACACTCTTGACGTGAATTATTATCGTTCATATTAAAGTTAAGGATATTTCCTAAGACTTAGGCGAACCTCTCCGGTAAAACAAAAAAAAAAGAAAAAAGAAAAAAGAAAGAATTTTTTATCATTTTTTGACTTTCCTCTTTACTCATTTCCGAATCTCCGCTATTACTTTTGCTCCTCGCCCCTCCGTATATTTCGCTTAGAATCTCCGCATTTCTTGTTTCTTTCATTTTCTTTCATTGAGCTTTTGACTTTCGAATCTCGATTCTTTTTATTATTACATTGGCCCGACCCATAAGAGTCTCAGCCGTGCCCTTTTTACGAGAAGAGTATTTTGTGAGATTTTACAGTATTTCGAAGAACGTTTTAATTATATAACTATGTATCGCGCGCGTGTGCGCGCGCGAGTATATGTACAGGGTGACCGTCCACGGATTCTCATCGTTTTAACATGCGTTTCTTACGATTGAAATCTCTCACGGATATGGATTTCCCTTTTTTTCTCCGACATCTATACCACAAATCGAGTTACTTTTTTTAATTTCTCTGTACTTAGGCACGCGTGCTATCCGCAGTCGTATCTGTATCAATCGTCTATATATTCTAATTCAAGAAATGTGCCACGTTCAAGTTCTTCGTTATTACGCACGCGAGTATAATTTCGTGATACGTTGCACGCGCACGGGCGGCGTTTCGAGACTTGTGTAAGAGTAATTGGTTTTCTTTCACCCCAGAATTTGCATCTCGCTTTCAGAGAAATCGTCGCGCCCCGGTGATACGTGGTAACGTGTACAAATTTTTACGCTACTGACCCAACGATGAATCATGGTGAATTGATTTTTACGGTAAATGTCCCGAAACGAGACAAGCGCCGATGTGTGAAAAAAATCTTATCGCATCTTCGCGCATCACTACAATAGCATTCCGCTTTCCTCGTCGTCGCTACTTGAACACTCTGCGTGCGGTAACCCACTCTCGCCAACTTGCTCTGGATTCTGATGATCCTTTAGTCGAAAAATAACGAAATGCTTGCGCGCTAATGACGTATATACATAGATCAAGCAATGGAAGAATTTTTATCGAAGACAGCTAATTAGCAGTTATTCCAATCACTTTCCTATTGAAATACAGAAATCACATATTTTTCCGCTACAATATTTAAAAATAAATCGCAAATTTATAATTGTATATAATAATTTTATATAAAAAAAGAAAACTATATATATATATACATATATTTTTTGTGAGAGATATGTACTAAGTCTGAAAATTTGGCATGCATCAAAGAAAAAGATTGGCCGCATCTGTATTAATGAAGAGAAACGCATCATGTATGATTAATATTAACGAAATCTTGCTAGCTTCAACAATGACGGCGCATAGAAAGGAAAGCAAGATTTTGAATAAGTCCTTATACATTTACATTGTCAATTACCGACTGATTCTTGTTCCAGAAGAGAATCGGGAATCCTTGGTCTATGTGCGTATATCATTGTGTGCTCGCGTATCAAGTTGTTTAGAGGATTTATGCATAGATGATATAGATATGTGGGGTATATTCTCTATATATACATCATCGTATATTTCGTCGCTTATGTAAGATCCGTGATCGAGAGAGAAGAGAGTCCTATAAAATTGCGCACATGTTCGCATATACATACTTTAGACGTGTCGTTCAGTTAATTTTTTAGCTTTATATTGACACAAGGAACTAAGAAGGATCGAAATATTTGCAGTGAAATTCTGATTTGAATTGATTAAGATTTCTCTCGAGATTTATTCATGCTGTAGCTATTTTATAATGACGAATATGGCAATAATAAATCTGAAGTTCATTGACGATTCATAATCGCAAACCGCAAACGCATCTCTATCTTGTTTCCAATAGTCTAAAAGAATCTTTTTTACATATTGTAGACTAAGGGTTAATGCCGATTACCGACTCGTCGTGATTATCGCATAAATAATGGGAATCAAATCGAAGCAAGTAAAATAAAAGTTAAGAGATATGAAATGAGCGAGATTCCAAGGGTTTTCTGTAACTCACTGTAATACACTCGACCGTTAATTCTGTTTCTTTATTAACTGTTTATTAATCGTGTCTTTGTAATCTTTTATAGTCTAATCTTTTTGTCGTGACAACATCGCACAATTGAAACGGCTATGTTTGGGTTTGTCTCACAAGAACATTTTTAAGATTTAAGGAATCTTGGTCAATTCTTCTTTTTTATCTTGCTATTCAGTAATGTTAACACTGTGTTTTGTCCGCTCGACTTATTAAATTAATATCTCACGCGCGATATTTTTCACCGTACGCTTTTTTCACCGTACGCTTTTTTCACTCGACGAGAATAGGAATCTCGGGGCATTACATAACAGGTATCCTCTACATGCCGACATGTCCACAACTACGTAACTGTAACTTCATATGATATCGATGTATGTGTACAAGTACGTGGAGCATAATATGAAAAAAAATCAACCGCAAATATCGCGAAACAAAATTTCTCTCTACATTTTGCGTCATGTCTTATCTCAGTCTTAGTTAGTAACGGTAAAGAGAACTACAAAAATAAATTCGATGAATTCTAACGTATTTCCACGAGGCACGAGAATAAAAGTTACTAATTTCTTTCAAAGAAATGAAATAAGCCGGTTATCCTATCGTGTACACTTGCATCTATCGTACTAGTATATAAGTACAAACAAGCCATAGTTTGTAATTATAATTTATAAGTTTACGAAATGTTATTTTTACTACTATCGATAGGAAGAGAAAGAGAGAGAGAGAGAGAGAGAGAGAGAGAGAGAGAGAGAGAGAAAGAGAAGCCGAAAGAGGAGAGAATCTCTTCGCGATTATCGTTTATCAAACTTCCGTGAAACGAATGTTCACATTTGGCACAAAATCAAGTGGAAGCGAGTGTAACGAGCAATTAGTATTCTTACGCCTATATCTCTTTTCCTTCTTCTCTTTTCCACTCTTTTTCCATAATAAAAGAGTAATGAGTACATCCAAATTTCTAATTCCGAGAGGTTTACGTAGCGACGTCGAATGGAAATTAGCACGCGATTAGGAGATAAAATCGAAGCGAATGACAAATTTCTATTGTCCGTACTACGACATATACATACATGCGTATGTGCCTGTATGAGTACGCGTGCACGCAAAGGACAATGTCGCTATTATTTACAAATTATGAGAAGAGAAAAAAATTTACGAATGTGCAATACATCATTCGTGTGTGCATATGGGTGTGCATGCTTATAAAAGCGAGGTGGATGATGCGACGTGCCGAATAAATAATTAATAGTTGATTTACGTGGCCACGACTATATAGCGTATATATAGCGCGATGTATACATATATACATAGACGCCGAGATCGCACAAGTTTTCTTTTCTTTTATCATACGTAAAAGAATGGACATGCAAATATCATATATGTAATAATTCGTAATTTACGCAGATTTATTATCATTATTATTTGTAAATACGGCAATGTTAGAATCCGTGTTATCAAGAAAAGACAATGATGTTATGATTTCGGTGGAAACCCGTTCAAAATTGCGAGTCTCATAATCTGGATTGTGAATAAGCGACAAACGACCGGTAAAGCCAGAAAAAGTCGCATCGAATCGATGAGACATCGTTACCCGTTAATGATCGAATGCGAGATACAACGAGCGTCTCGTTAACGTGATTTCCGTCAAACGACGAGCGGTGTAAAAAAAAAAATAAAACAGCAATGCGATGTTATGCGATCCAAACGCCAATCGTCAATAAAGAAAAAGGAAATATAATAAATGCAGCACGTTGTCCGCGAAGTGCATTATTGTTTCGTCTTTAGCAATATTCTTTGTGGACCATGTCGCCGATTATGTAGCCTTAAATAGCGAAAGTGAAAGTAGAGACGTGTCTAATTGGAATTAGCATAACGTAAATGAGAATATAAAGAAATCCGGAGCTATAATTATTAATTTATATGACAACCACCCGCATGTCAAAGTTTGTCCACGATTAAAGCGGTGCAGACTCTCAGTCTGCTACAAATGATATTGACAATTGAAAACTTCCGAATTCGGAAACGTTGTGCATTTCCAATAAGAGAAACACGGTATTGACAGTAAGGGAAGTGGCTGAATGCTGCGTGCCACGATTAAGATTAGTTCACTGAGCAAATCATTATCATCGTTATGCTGTTATTCGATAAACAATTTTCTCGTATTGTCGAATCTTATTAAAAGTGAATAGTATCGTTGTAACATTAATTATTATTATCTTCGTGATGGGCGGCGACTGTCGTGGCGGTCATTGTTACTGTCATCGAGCTGACCTACTAAACGTAGCGGCTTGACCGGGTTCTTCGTAACTCTAGTGTCAACGGGATTTGCAAAATCGAGTTAAAAATTATGCATAAAATTTTGAAAGTTCACATACGCAATGAAATCACGATCGATGTTCATACGAGCGCGACTTTGCTTTTATAAGAAATTTATCGTGGAATTTTATATCCTAGTTTTATATATATATAATGACATATTTTCAATCTTGAGAGAGAAAGTTTCATTGCGATTTTTTGAGGAAAAGAAAAGCCAAAAATCTAATTTTACGACAAACACACTAGTGCGTCTTTTACTCTATCGAGAACAAAATTAAAAAGTGAATGCTATAAGAATACATGTGAGATAAAATTGTATAAAGCACGCGCTTGCAATTCCACGTTACCATTTGTCACGAAGCCGTATCCGACAATTAGTTTTAAACAGCAAGCTACGAGATAATGTCAGATGTACTGTTTTCTTGGATGGTTTTATCGAAGGAATTAGAAAAATGATATACATTTGGAAGTGTTATTGTTTAGTCCAATATGTGATGTGATGTATGTACACACAACACACACACACACACACAATATATATATATATATATATATATATATATATATATATATATAAACTTGGCAGCTAACCGACATACATGAAATGAATAAATTCGATGGAAAATGTGAATTTATTTTTAATCGATGTCTCGATGAAATCATCCAAATGACATAATCTTTCGGAGCTGGGCCAGTGCACTATCTTATTGCTCTTCCATTCACGGAGAGGAAAGGAAATGTTCCATTATCTTATATCTATATCATGGTTTCACCATGGTTCCATAGTGGATCGTGCCTTTCTATAGTTTTTCTCACACAAATCATTTCGTTGATTCTTCGCCATTTGTCGGAAAATTTGATTCTTTTTCTAGATAAATTAGAAACGCGGAGCGATCTTGCGTTTCTCGCGTACCGTGGCTATCATAGAATTAATCTTTCATCTAAAATAGTAGATAAAAGTAAAGTCTGATCTCCATGTAGATATATAATATTTTATCAAGTATCAAGAAGTATGCACACACACATAAACAATATGTTACTTTCTGTGTGACTTATTTTTTTTTTTTTTTTGTTAGATTTTTCCCTCTGTTATGCGTCATGTTGTATTTACGCGATCTCAATGAACGTATGATTTTCTAATGTGAGATCGTTCTGCCGTTTTAGAGAAAATTTAAGAAGCAAGAGAAAGAAGCTACTTGTGCCTCGAGCGCGTTATCTATTCTAGAAATTAAGTAATTAATCGAAGTGGTGTCATTTCTATAAGGAATATATGTGTGGTGAACGGTCGTCAGTACTATTTGGAATTTGACTTTTTCTAGTCTTCGATAGCGGTTCGCTGGGCTCCACATTTTTATAAAGCGTAAAGTATCGCCGTTAAATATACATCATCGCGCGTTTAAAGATATATATTATAAGAGAGATATTATATATAGAGAGGAAGAGAGAGTGTACGTCTGTGTTGTGTGCCTGCGTGTGTGTATACGTGTGCGAAAAAGAGATGGGGTTTATTAATCTTATTCAAAAAGAAAATATATCTAATAAATATTATAATACGCGATTAAAGTAAAGAATCACGATTGGAAGAGACTGACAAAGGACAACGTCATTTCGTAAAAATAACCACTTTTATTTGAATCCCTGTGGGACAAATGATAGATCACAGATTATTTCGCACGAGAATGTGAGACCCTTCTCACGTTTACAAAGTAAAAGTGAAAAAAAAGAAAGAAGAAAAATTACCAAACTTATCAATAACTGCATTCCTTCGTGCCCGGTTTCTCCCATTAAATTATTCCTTGTTATATTGCGTGTTTCTTAGAAAGATGTCCAGCTGAAGATGGATTATTATTACTACTACTATTACTACTACTACTACTACTGCTACTGCTACTATTACTACTACTGCTACTACTACTAATATTACTACTACTACTACTACTAATACTATTACTACTACTACTACCACTACTGCTACTACTACTACTATTACTACTACTACTACTACTACATCGTTGCAAAAAAAGAAAGAGGAGTGAAGGTGTGAAAGAAGATACCTCTTCGATGGTGGTTTAACAAGTGCTATATTTTAGGAGTGATTGAGTCGACGGCGCAAGTCGAGTATAAGAGGAAACGCGATGTGAGTGACTGGCGAACTCGTGAAATTCGTTAGGAAATCAAATTTATATTGTTCGTGCCACGATTTCTATCGACTTTATACTCTCGCCACCGTGGCTTGTAATTCTATCGAGAGGAATTACATTGATATAAGAGCGAAAGAGGGAATAGCGAGATGAGGTGAATCAATAGTATCTCGCGTACAGTGCAATTAATACAGATGAAAAAAATATATTATGCTGATATAAAAGTACGCAAATTGATCAAACATATGATTAAAGGCACTTAACGTGCGTATATATCGTTGTATCTCTGATGGTGCCATTCGAATGTGAATCGTGGAACGAACACAAGTAGAAAATAAAAACATATAATAGATATATATATATATATATATATATATACATATAAATATATTATATAAATATATAAATATATATGCAATTCATTGAATCAATTGCGCGGTTTGAATGGTGTGCGTTGCGTGTATTTCTGATAATGTATATGGGATTATATGCGTGATCGTGTTAAACGTGTTACTAGATTACGAGGAAAATATTTCATTCTCATTCTGTGATGACTGTCTGCTGAACACAAGAAGCGAAAAAAGAACAAGAAATGAGGTCTTAAGGTTAACGGATTAATAAATTGATTTAGCGAATAAAGATTTAATTACATTCGTTGTACTAACTGCACAAAAAGAAGAGAGGAAGAGAGAAAAAGAGGAGAGGGAGAAATGAATCTTTATAGATATAAAGAGACGCGCGTATCTCACATTCGTTACAAGTGTGAAGAAACGGCGAACACGACAAATTCGTCGCGTACAAGACACAGGACTTTAACATGTTAAAAATGAAGAAAAAAGAAAAGTAAACGCGCCGGAGAACGCGCTGTATCCGAGTTGCGACGAGAAGAGAATAGTATGGTTTGTATACTGTATAACTTTAGTCGTTTATCATTGCTTTCGAGAATATATAAGAGTTATGTGTATAAATTATTATGTGTAATTAAACAGAAATCATTTAGTAAATTCTAAGCGTATATATTATATTATATGTATATATGTGTGTATGTGTGTATGAATATGTATACTACAGACACACATACACATAAAATGTAGAGAAAATATACATACATGGTCAACACCAGCACGCGGAGAAATTACAAGAGTAAAAAAGGAAAGCCATTGTATCATACGTTTTTGTGTAACTAAAATGATGTGTAAAATCAAAGTGTGATGATATAATTATTGAGGACATAACGATACAATAAATACTTACTGTACATCTTATATACATAAATGACAAATATGGCAGTCGATTGTTAAATCTAATTTTTAGAAGGTATATATATATATATATACATTTTATCATACATAGTTTTAATGTAATACACAAAGAAGAAAAACATTTCATTTTTATCGCTATATTTATATTTATGCAATACACCATAACTCTCTACAAATGCAAAAGAAATTTTAGAAATGTTCATAAGTACAGAAAGAAAGAGAAAGTAATAGAGTGATACAATCGATTTTTATATGAAATATATATGTCGTATTAGAAGTAATAACATAATTAGCTTTCTTTAGTTACGATTACGAATAGTTACGATTGCAATATAAAGCTCTACGTTATTAGAATCATGAGACGATTAAGATTTCAGTCATTAATCTCCAATTGAGTATTTTGTTTTTCGTTAACGTTCCGCTATATGCGTTTTTAAAAACGCAATCTGTGCTCTGGATTCTAGTGCAGCTAATTCGGCCACAACGGGAGCCATTTGTTGGACATGATTTTTATAATCCGAACCTGTAGGATACATAGATATTTAATAATTATTTGTTGTGATATGAAAAACAATATTGCGTACCCATTGCCACTCTCTTTTCGCCATATGTAACTTTCCCATCGAACTCGTTCATTGGCACTTTTATGTCTGGGCCAACTTGTTGAATCGTCACATTTAAATGATCTTCAATGTCCGCCAAATACTAAAAAATATCAATATTATTAAACACGGATCTTTTTGTTATAAATTTAGACCAGATTATATTAGAGACTTACTTGAGGTTCATTATACCATGTGCAACAGCCACCTTGATCGGTCAGATTTGTATTGCTGCAGTTTCTTCCGCGAGAAGGACACCACTCGCCGTGATACCAGACCTTTTCCGGTACGCTACTGACCAAAGAAATGGCTAGACCCATTCTTTCAGCTCTGCCAACTCTTCCAATACGATGTACATAATTGGATTTTTCGTCGGGCAGGGTTACATTTATCACTAAAAGAAAACAGTGCCGAAATAACATGTATTCTTATTTTTTGAAAATTTTGTCTGAATCGTTCGAGTTACTCACTAAAAGGCAGACCAGTGATGTCCAATCCTCTGGCAGCCACATCAGTGCAGATCAAAAATTTTACCTCTTGGCGTTTGAACTTCTCTAAATTAGCTTTGCGTTCTGCAGGTTTCCTATCTCCATGTAGACACACACATGAGAACTGTTGTCCACCAGATCTCTTTAAATATCTCTCGAGATTATCGCAATCGAGTTTTGTTCTGCAGAATATCAATGCCCGATCCATTTTGTGTTCCTTGATAGCGCGAATGCAGTACTCTCCCTTTAGTATCTTCACAGCCTCTGACAACGAACCTGCAAACATAATAACAATTAGATTGTATCAATCTCATTATTTTTATCGTGCGAGGATGCTATTATTATCTAGCGATTACGCTAATTGTCTAACAAGCAATATCATTCATTCTGTTCATGTCGTCTCTCGCGTGTACGCCGTCAGTTTGTATGCAGTTCCTCAAGTTACGCCATGTTTTGTCCTTTTGCGGATCTACCATCACTACGATATGATGTACGGTCTCGGGCACCGCATCTTCACCCTTTAAATCTACCCAAGTTGGAAAATGCATCAAACGTTCCTGCAATAAAAATCAAAAGTTGAAAAATCGAATATATTATATATTCGCTCATTGGCGCGATTATATTGAATGGTATAGATACATCTCGAGACACTTACGGCCATCTTTTTAACTTCAAATGCGTGTAGTGTCGCCGAACACACGATCATCTGCAATCTCTTCCCATCCGACGTAATTTTTGGGATTTGTTTGTGCAAACGATCGATAAGTTCGGTGTAACCTTGTTTTAACAATCCATCAGCTTCATCAAGTACAAAGAACCTTGAAGTTCAATCATTTATTGTGAACTGATATTATTTTTTGAAGTGATAGATAAATTACCTGCAGTGTGTTAATGATAAATAACCGCCTTGTATGAGATCTTCTAGTCGTCCAGGAGTCCCAACTACTATATCTACGCCAGAATTCAAAATGGTAATCTGTTCTTTTACATTTACCCCACCGATAACAAGCAATTCTCTAATTGTTGGATCCTTTAAATGTGTTTTAAACTGAAAAATAATAAAGCTATTTTATTAATATCATTCCTACCATTTCAATGGTCAATTAGTTCAATTTTTCATTTACCTTCTGAATTTGATTGTAAGTTTGTTCAGCTAATTCGCGAGAAGGTTCTATAATGATTGCTTGAGGAGCGTTATTCCTCGGTTTGCCACTTTCGTTGGATGAACTTTGATTGCTATTAACCGCATTATTCTTGACAGATTCTTTCGGAGCTGATGATACAGCTGTATAGTCATTTGGAGGTGGATATTTAAACGGTTGCGCTCCAAAATTGAATGCCATCTCGGCGTTCTTTAACACAACAGCTGGATAGTAAGTCTGCGATTTTTGTTGCGCGTTTAATGTAAACGCGACGCCTAAATCTACACCGTTCTTGGTAAATTTTATCTCGCCTTTCACCAAGTCGAGAAAACATCCAATCACATCGTGCATTCCAAACGCCTCTCCATAGTTATCAAATTGCTTGGCATTTGATTTTTTCCCAGTACCACCAAATCCATAACCAAATTTATCCGTTCCTAAATCTAAGCTAGCCTATATTTAAAAAATAAAATTCTTAACAATCTATCACTCTTGTCGTCACAAGTGCAAAAATTTAGAATAATACAATTGACATATTAAAGTATAAAAAAAAAAAAAATTCACCTGAGACATGGACCAGCCTACTCGACATAAACCTTCATCGGTAACTGTTGCTTCAAAAAAATACTTGCCACTGCCCGACACACCTTTATTTGCACGGCAACCATGCCATTCTTTTTGCTCTCTGCTTTGACATCTTAAACCATCTAGGGTTACTGCCATAGCTCGTCCTCTATCAAACAGGCTCAATCCCCAATGTGTTGCTATATAAGTTAATAAAACATTCATGCTACTGTTAACAATAAATTTTCAAAAATTTAATAATTCATAAAAATTTAATATATACGTTGTTGTACTACAACGGTTCCAGCCCCTTTTCCGGATTCCAAATCTTTAAGAGTCTCCCAAACTATTTGTAAAATAGGCAAACAAAAAGCACCAGTTTTTCCGCTACCAGTTTCTGCAGCCATGAGGACATCGCCACCACCCAGAATTAATGGTATAGCTTCAGCTTGGACATCCGTTGGTAGTCTGTAATTCACAATCTCTTGAGAATGATTCACTTCAAAGATTATTTTCTTTTCTTTCTCTGACATATGACACTTCTGAATTGTAAAATGATAGTCAGATTCTATTTTTACTTACGTCCAATCCATATCGTCAACTGCCTTTGCTATTTCCGGCAAGACACCCATTTCTAAAATATAAAAAAAATTAATATATACAATGCTGATGAATTCATACAAGATATAATAATTATTGCGCAAAATGACACAAGTAAACTGACATTTCACATTTCAGATAAAGTTACAAAGCAAATAATTAAATCGTTAAAAACATTTATACCTTCAAAAGCCGTCATTTTCTCTCAATCGTGTTTATTTCGGTATATATTAAAATGTTAAAAAATATTAAATTAAGAGATTATATTTAATAATTATATGTCAAAACCGGCCTGAGTTCACGTTTTTGAAATCTTACGAAAAGGTTAGATTTAATCGTTCTTATTGCCAGATGGCTCTGCAACATGCTAAACGCATCGACCTGTGTCCCGTCTTGTGCGCAGGCGCAGGGGCCATGCACGCCATACCCCGACTATGGCTGTGTTCGTAAATTCACTGCCAGTACTGAAAATCTATAGAATATGTTACGTATTCTATAGACTATATGTTTTCAGTACTGCCAGTGAATTTACAAACACAATCTAACTGAACATATTGTGCCACATGGCGTCGTAAAACGCTCAAAAATTATCCGAAGTTGCCGGATTTGCTGTATTTGAAGCGAAAATGGACGATTGAATCTGCGCGACAGTTCATTGCAAATTAAGGTTGTTAATAGATTTATTTGACTGATAAAAGGTGTATAATTTCCGAAGAGAGATAATGAATGATATGTCAAATCAAAACGGATTCGTACATTCCGTTAGGGTGCCGCGCATTTATAAATTGACGGCAGACATCGTGCGCCGCGTGCGAGAGGATGGTGCCAGTTTGAAAACTCTGATTTACGAAAAGAAGCATCCCGTAAGTGTAAAAAGAATCGGTCGTAGAGAGAGAGAGAGAGAGAGAGAGTATGAAATTACTTTGAAAAGATTCGCGTTTCGATTGTCTTCTTATGACAATCTTATTACATTATCGTGTGATATAATTGTCATAAGAGCATAATTGTCATGTATAATTCAGAACGTGGCCGGCATATATGGCCTCTCGGTGAATACCTTGCAAGCGCTATCTCGAATAGATCAACTGCTTCACAAGACCCAAATTCTGACGGAACAACCGCGGTTGGATCCCTGGCTAGCCAGAGTTCTCGTAACGGAGCTTTTGTGGCGCAACAAATGCCTTAAGAGTCGTTCCAAACCAGTCTTAACCATACTAGCTTATGAGAGCAAGCTACGAGAAGAGTTCAAGAGCTTCGAACGCATAGAAACTACCATCGTTCGTACAGAGAAAGGTAACTGTTTGATAATCATAGCATGCTTGCATTTTTCCAGACATTCCATCTTCAGAGACTCAAAGTGCAGTAAAGGCCTTCTCTCCTTCATGGTCCTGATCATTCGCAACTGTAGAATACTATCCAGTCGACAGAACAAACAAGTTAGAAAGCTGCAAATCGGAAGGCTGCAAGATTATCAGAGATTCTATCGTCAACAATCAATTTGTGACAAAAGGAACAGCTGTGTAATGGGGTCAACATCAATTTTAGGGACATTGTTCCTCTATAGTGTTGCCATGTTTACTTTGCCATTTGTTGCCTTCTTTGGGACACGGCATTTTATGATATCCAAATTTCACACTGATACTGCTGTAACTAATTATATTTCTGTACTGGCTGCTGTAATCACGGTTAACTTGATTATCTCTTGTTATGTGTATCAAGCTTTAAATGAGCCTGTTGAAGAGAAAGAACAGGAAGATGAGGTTAGAATAGAGTCTAAGGAAAATTTGAATAAAAAAGCTGATTAGACTTATTTCATCAAAGAAAATTTGCAAAACGTTAAATATTTTTCATATAAATATTTCATACAAAACAAAATAACATTTTTTGTTTGTTGAATAAAAATGTTTGTGCATTGATATATACATATACATAATAGAGAAAAAAGCATTTTTTTTATAATTAAAAAGTATACATGTAAATATAGATATTGTATATATATATATATGTATAAATAAAGAGTATATCTAAAGATGAGTAATCTCTATAATAAAATAACAAAAGATACAATATATTATTTTTAGAAAATCAATTTTAACCTCTAAATTCCTTTCAAAAGAAAATATCTTTATTCTGCTAGATTCTATAAAAGATATATCATTTCCAAGAAATCGATGATTTAGGCATTACTTTAAATTTGACTTGAATTAAAGAAATGCTGCATATATATTTTCATTTTATATATAAAAATTTTATAAAAAATTTTATAAATTGTATAAAAATCTATACATCTTTTATTTTACATCTGCTAACATACATAAATATAAATATAGAAGAAAATAGGAAAATGTAAGTAAAAAGTAACAAATCTGATATAATTAGTAAAAAGAACGAAAATTTTGAATATATGATTCAAATTGAAGTTGAATTGTTGAAATAAAGTTTTTCTTCCATTAAAAACTTTCACATTGGAATGAAAGGAAATAAAACGAATGAAAATTAAAATTCGAATTTTATGCTCATGAAAATTTAAATATTTTTTTACCGAACTATATTTTTTTTTTATTCAAAAGAGAAAAATAAAATATATATCAAAAAGTTGACTTCGTTTTTCTTTCATTTTTCATTATTAAACTGGATTTTTCTGTTGTCCTCCTTTTACATATATACATGTGAGCTCTTTCCTTCTCTATTTATATATAGCTTTAATAGAATATTATAGAAAGATTTGTCTATTATTTTTCAGTGCAAAGGCCTAGATATGTTCGTGTCAATACTCTCCTGTTATCAGTGGAAGAAGCCATTTCCAACTTTCAGGAAGAAGGATGGCGATTATTGCCCAAAAGCATAACATATTCTTCATATTTGCAATCCTTATCACGATTATCAAAACCATATTTCATACAAGATCTACATGTACCGGAAGTGTTGGTTTTTCCATCTTCAACACTGTTTCATCAACACAGTGGTTATCAAAATGGCAAGCTGATTCTTCAAGATAAGGTAGAGATGATATAAGAACTCGTGTTATGAAATATACTCATTATGTATCTACTAAATGAATCCTAAGTGTATACGTATGGATAAATTTATGTAATTCCTTAATATTTTCCTTAATTAATATTTCTTTAATTCTTATTCCAAGTATTATTAAAAATTATATAAATATAATTTTTTTATAACATCAATTTTATAATAATTTTATTACATAATTACACAATTTATTACACAATAATTAGAATTAATAAGAAATTTAATACAATACCTTAAATTAATGGTAAGTAAAATATAAAATTATTAACATATGTACTTAACAGTATATATATTTATTAATAATAATATCATACTTTTAAATCTTATTATTAGGCTAGCTGCTTGCCGGCGCATTTATTGAATCCCGTCAGTGGCTCCGTAGTGCTGGATATGTGCGCTGCGCCCGGTATGAAGACTACTCATATGGCAGCAAAATTGCAAAATTATGGGTACGCAGTTTGTTCTTTCAATAAGATTTATTACATCGGACATGAAAACTTAAAAGTTTTAAATATATAATCATTTCTTATGCACTTGTTATAGAACTATACTTTATTGATTAGTTAAGTAAAGTAACTAAACTTTAGACACAAATATTAATATCTAAATCGTTTTTGTATAGGAAGATTTATGCTGTAGAGATTGATGCCATGAGATTTGAAACCTTATGCGGTCAGATAAAAAAGACTTGTTCCTTTTGCGTAGAACTTGTTAATCAAGATGCCTTGACTCTCAATCCAGAGCGATATTCGGATGTAGAGTACATTTTAGTCGACCCGACTTGTTCTGGATCAGGTAATTCATTTTTTAATAAATAAATAGAATATACAAAAATAATTATTTAATTATTCTGTTATAAAGCATACCATCATAATTTTTATTCAGTATGATTTTACGGTATAATCTTACAATTTTCGTCACAGGCATTGTTGATAGACCAAAACAAAGCAATATGGATGACAAGCCTGAGGCAGAGCGTCTGCAAAATCTACAATCATTTCAAGTTTATCTTCTTAGATATGCACTGTTCAATTTTCCAAATGCGAAGAAAATAATCTACAGCACTTGTTCTCTTTATCCCGAGGAGAATGAAAAAGTAATAGACGAAGTTCTCGCTGATATTGGTAACGCTTATCATTTGGTACCAATTAGACAATTGCTCAAAAATAACTGGACAAACTTTAGTTCCAAAGAATATAAGTGCAGTGACACATGTTTGTACTCGAAACCGAATGACGATTATTGCAACGGTTTCTTTATAGCGATATTCGAAAGGAACTTTGATGTGATTTTACCAAAGTGCAAACTCAAAGGTGGTAGCGAATACAGAAATCTTAAAGCTGACTTAAATGTCGAGAAAAATAATACAGCGAAACCAGTTGCACATAAGCGAAAAAAGCATAGAGAAAAGAAGAAGGATGAAATCTCAATTGATGAACATATAACCAACGTATCGACAGATATTGTTGAGTTTGTACCCGAAATTAAAAGCAAAGTAAAGCTAGAAAAAAATAACAAAGAAACAAAAACTATCGATGTTTGCAATGATTTATCCAATATTAATCATAAAGAAATGTTGAATGAATCTGAAGACATATTACGGAAAAGAGCATCCGAAAATATGAAAACTAAAAAATCAAAAAAGCGAAGGTTAAAGCATGAAAATATACTTCAAATAGAAGAAGATGAAGAAATGATGAAAATCGATCATGTTGGAAAACAAATTAACGAAGAAATTGCAAATCAAATGCCGAAAAGGAAAAGAAAAGAGAAAAGGAAAAATGAAAAAGTCACCAAGATTGATGAAATGTATGATCGAGAAGTGGAACAAGATAGTGAAATTGAACCATCGAAGAAAAAGAAAAAACATAAAGAAAAATATTGATGAAAATAAATATACTTATAAAAAAAGCAAAGTTGTATCGTTTTTTGTATCGCAACGTATAATTCCTTACTCCTTACATGTTTAGGAATATCTATGGCAGTTAAAAAAATGTTAGCAGTAGATGGAAATATTACACATAAGGATTTTTTAGTTGCTAAAAAGTTGTTTTTGAAAAAATTAAAAAAGTCTGCCGTTATTTAACGATAAGCAACGAATACTTACAGTGGATAATACTACTTGCGTTCGTTCGTTGTTTAATGATCATGACATATAATTGGACATGTAAAATAGATTTTATCTTCTGTATTTGCTTATTGTATCAAGAAATAAAAGAAGGAAAGGCGAGAAGAAATATATCATATTCATTCTTGAACAAAATATCTTTAAACTCAATACAAAGCTGTAAGAAGAATACATTATACACATACATCACACACATCATGCCACACTGATCAAATTCATTCATTACTATTTCACTAATTTGATCAGTGTGGCATGATGTGTGTGACGTGTATGTGTATGATGTATTCTTATAGTTTATATATATATATATATATATATATATATATATATAAAATCTAAAACGATGTTTAAATTTCCAATCAGGATATTGAAAAGCATGCACCAGAAACGCATATGAAATAGCATGCATGAAAGCTGTCATTTTTTCTCTTTATATAAATTTTTAATGTTATTAGTATTTTTTTTTAATAAATTAAAATTCTTTCTTTATTATGTTTTAATAAAATTTCATTTATTTTAATTATATTTTATTAATCATACTACTACTTGTGATATACAGGTTTATTCATTTTATTAGCAATTCGCGACATGGTAGCACGGAAGCCTATTGACCTCATTCAAGTCGACTGATAAGCATGTCGATTACGCCAAGATGTATATAATTGCAGTGAAAAAAGCTAATTATATATATATATATATATATATATATATATATATATATATATATGTATATATAGACATTGCTTGGTATAATTAAGCGATAACTATGATTCAGTTTTCTAGCTTATCCTTTCGGTGCAAAATACGTTACTTGAATCACATCGCGTGAGTCACGACACGAAATGTCGAGAAATATTGTCTATTAGAACTGTAACTTAAAATACACACACACATTATATATATATATATATATATATATATATATAATATATACATATATACATACATACATACACATTATTAGAACTGTAACTTAAAATACACACACATTATATATATATATATATATATATATATATATATATAATGTGTGTGTATTTTAAGTTACAGTTCTAATAATGTGTATGTATGTATGTATATATGTATGTATGTATACATATATATGAGTTTATCGCTTTATGTAATGTATATAATTACAGTTACAAAGAAAACTGAAACTACCAGAACTAGCGCAAAAACTGTTTATGTATATTTATCCAATTTTAATCAATCTTTTTGAATATTCAGCGAACCTTTACAAAATGCACTAGCAGCTATAACGTTCACTCTTTTATTGATAAGTTTTTTTAAATTTTTTCAATGTTTTTAAAAACATTTAAGTTCAAATATTCTAAATCTTCTTTATTGATAAACGTGTCTAAAGTGACTTATCGTAATCACATTTTTTTCGAAAAAATAATCAATTCTAAAGATTTTTAAGTTTTGTTCCTACATGTTTTCAAGTCAGTTTGTGACTGTCAAAAATCTGCGCATGAAATTTTTTTACATAGTATATCAGTAAATGAGCATCAATTTATACACACACACACACACACACACACACACACACACACACACACACATATATATATATATATATATATAAAATTATTATATATATATATATATATATATGTATATATGTGTGTGTATGTGTGTATAATTTATCTTGTACTATAGTTTTAACTCTTAATTTTTAATTTTAAATCATGGTTTTATTCCAATATAATCGAACCAACTTCAATTAGAATATATTTATATTTTATATTTTAAAATTGTATTTTATATTTTAAAAAGTTATTAATATGTAACATTAGACATTGAAACGCTAACTAGAAAAGAATTTCCCGTAATATTGAGTAAAATTGAGTTTTGAGAAAATAAAAAATCTAGAAGACAGCTACTTGAAATAAAGGATTGTCTTTTAGGACAAAAAACATATAGTCATCGGACTTATAGTCAATCAGAAAACTTATAAGCCACTCTAAGAGACACTTTATTGATAAAAGAGAATTCAGAATATAGGCAAACAACATTTTGATGAAACAAAATGTTTATCAACTGTACATTTATAGTTTTTGTTGTTTTTTTATTTATATACATATGAATAAAAAAACAACAAATACGACCAAATACGATCATATCTTTCTTAAAGATAACGTTTTGATTTTTGTCAAATATTTACAAGTTCCTTTCCTTTTGGTTGTAACAAAGTAATAATTAATACGTGCATACATACATATATACACGTGCGCGCGCATCTTTATTAATTTGCTACAAGTAGAAGGAAAGGAACTTGTAAATATCTGGCAAAAATCAAAATGTATCTAAGAAAGAATAATACTGTTCTGGTATATACGCATCATATGCGAATCCATTGTCAAAACACTTGCAAAATTATACAAAATCCAAAAGGTGAGCAACAATGCTAACAATGCTAACGATGCATTTTGCGTTGCTTTACAATGCGTGATGCGTCTTTTTAACAGTCGAATGTCAGTAAAGGTCGGTGCAACAAGTTTTGCGTTCACTGACACGGCGGGGCATCGACGCCTCCCCGTCGACCGTCGACCGTCGACAAGGAGCGCCGACGGAGACGGCGAGAGAGGACGTCGACGGAGGCCAGCGGCGTCGAGATTGCGCGGCCACTCGACGTCGGGACGCCATCGTCGAAGGACGCATGAATATGTATACCGTCGCCGCGATTCAGCCGAATCAATTTCGATAAGACGACTCGTCCGCGACCCACACCGGCGCTAACATTTTAACACGGGACGTTGTGTTAACGATAAGGATGATGTCGTAAACGTTTACGCCGATCGCGTATCGATAGTCGTGGCCTGGTGTCAGTGAACTCTGGTGAACTTGAGTGGTTCTCTTTTCCGGCGAATTCTTCTACTTTGTCTTCACAGTGCCGATTCATCGGCATCGGCATCGGATCAACTTGGTACGAAACATCGCGTTTTTTACTAATTTCCTTAATTCTTTAATCTGTTTAACATATTATCACTCGATTTCTTTACTTTCTCTACTCAATGATTTCTTTACTTTTTATATAAAATTCGACAACTACAATTGCAGTCATATAGATGAAAAGGTGATATTTATCAAGATAATCAAGATAATCATTGTTCACATTAACAGAAATGGCTAGAAGAAACTACGTTTCTCAATTTTTTTTAATAAATACATGACTTTCTAACGAAACACAAACTTTTCAAAATTGAAGATATAAAAAACGATTTCTGTTAATTTACATTGAATAATGTTGAAGCAGTAAAATTTCTCAAAAATTGCCTCGAAGAAGATAAAGATTGATCGATTTTATATAAAAAGAATATAATAGAACATATAAATACTATATAAATACTATATAAATACATATAAATATTATAGGAAACTTTAATCTTCTTTTAAGCTTTGGGCTTCTAAAATTAAATCAATTTTGTGTGCTTTATGAAAAATATGATAAATCTTTCATATTATTCTTTTATTCTTCGGCACAAACATAAGTTATGTTGCTTTGCTTCTTCCCGTTCAAGTGTGGTAACGTTTAAAAAATTAACAAAACAACAAATAACAATAATAAAAGATTAAAATATATTCTGTAAATTGGTAGGCAGAATCTGTATATAGCAAATGGCGTTTTACGGAGAATAGTATATTAAGTTATAGATGTCAAATTTTTTTGTAATTTAATTTTCAAAAGATCTTAAACTCATATCTTTGAAAAAAAGAAAGAAGATTGATAAAGTCTCCCTTCCTTTGAATATCGACTTTTTTTCTGGACTGACTCAATGATCGGTGTATGCTATCGAAATGTCAAAATGATAAAAAAAATGCTGAATAACGTAGAAATTAAACGAGATGAGGAAAAACGAGTATACATAAATCATTGCGGAAAACAACCGATGTTGTTTTGCATTCGAAAATGGTATGTCACGCACGTCGCGGTGCGGCATACCTCATGCAATACAGGGAATGATGATTATTCAAGCGATTCTTGCGGGACTGGACGATATACGTGCGATTAAAATTATAACAGATGTGACGTTAAATGAACTTTTCAACTTTTTATATTTCTACATATAGAATTACATATAAGCAATTTGATTAATTTGACTTATCGCGCTAAGAGCGCGATGAAAGAGGAAAATGCAAAATTGTTTGATTGTTTCAATTTCGAAGGAAATATGTGTTTCTTTCTTTCCCTTCATCAATATTACACACATATATTACATTACGCACATACATTATATATATATATATATATATATATATATATTTTGTGTACGATCATAGTACGTTCCACTTGCTGCTGGAAATAGCAAGCACAATTCGAAGCAATGGTAACAGTAAAGGCATGTATAAAAGTTGACAAAATATATATATAGTATATATATATATATATATACTGTCCGAGTTGCTGATCGATGGACCTGCAGTGGGAGCTGCAGTTGCAAAGTAAAAACAACCGATCGATCGGGAATCCCCGACCATCATGCAACACGTGATCGACTGACCAGCATTTATAATGTTCTCAGAGTGGCGATTCGTGTGCCATGTTTTGATATAAGAAACCTTGAAATGTCATAAGAAACATCGCACGCTCCCCGTTCGCGTTCGTACTCGCGATGCAATCGGTCTAATTTTCCGGAAGGGAGAGAAAGGCACATATACGAGATGACAAACATTTTTCTCATTTTCGTAATAATTCATGCCGCGTATCAATGATACGAAGTCTATTCACGTTTCATTTCGTCATCTTATATATTATGTATATATCCTGTTGCCAATTTAAAATCAATTTAAAATCAATTCTTAAGTTTTTCTTGCAGATGCAATTGGAGTATTAGAAACTTGATGATGCAAATTCACTGATCGTACAGTTAATTTGTGGTTGCAAACAAAATTTTTTAATTAATATACTTTGTGAAATATTATCTTTTGTTTTATTTTAATTATCCAAAAAGGATTTTGCTCTATTAAATCTTATATTTTGTCATTATTTAATTAATTCACTATCCCTGTAAACTTACAATTCTTCATAATTTGATCGTAATACTTTTATTTCTTTCTAGCTTTTAATTTTTAGTCTTGTAACTAAACTAGTTCTAATTCATATTTAATTTAAATGCAACAGATTTCGACTGCGTAGGCATTTCATTAAATCGATAAGCAAACTCTTCTTTGTCCGTCGAGAATTTGGATCTTGTTCGGCTGTTCGCAAGAGCGCAGGCTAATTAAGGAACGCAGGAAAGTGGCGGCGTTGTCGCCTCGCGGATGATCGAAACTGAGAATCAGTCGGATTCGCGTGCCAGTAGACTGGATCAGCGAAACGAGGATCTCCTCGTGGCTGGCGGCAGTAACTGTGGCGATCACGAAGTTAGTGACCAAACGGCTGCTGCAACCACCGACGCTACGCCGACATTGGAGGACGTAGGTGAGAGAGAGAGAGAGAGAGAGAGAGAGAGAGAGAGAGAGAGAGAGAGAAAGGGGGAAGATTTTTTGAAGCGTGCGTTTGATTGCACATGTTGTATATTTCTTTACATTAATAAATCAATCTTGGACAGTTGTACGCAGATTACAGTACTCTATGTACAGCTGAATGATTTCGATTCTCTCTTAATCAGCTTAATCAGCTTAATCAGGATTAAATAATCCTTTTCTCGTAAATTTTTTCCTCAGTTTCTTCCTTGATTTTCCTCTTTTTATTCTAAAGCATCGGCAAAATGATAATACGTTCTTACGTGTATGATCTCATAACTAATCACTTTTATTTCATACAAGCGTGGTCAAATGACAAAAATAAAATAGTGCATAGCCATGGTAAAAATAAAGGAGAAATTCAGTTTGTAGGAGGATTTCAGATTAAGAATAGAGCAAATTTCTCAAGGGACTAAAAATAATTTCAATGCGAAAATATGGTTGTGATCAGTTGAAAAGAATTCCAGTTCCGTTCCGCTCAGATACGATGAGAAAAGAGGAGCAAGAAACGTCGCGGACTCACGAAAATTCATCCAAGGGCGGCGCCGTCGCGAACATCGCGACGCCCACAGCGGCGTCGACGATGCCGGTGGAGGATGATGAAGAGGAGGAAGAGGAGGAAGAGGAGGAGGAGGACGCTGAGGAAGAAGAGGAGGAGGGAGACGAGGAGGGCGAAATCGCAGTGGAGGGTGGAATGTCGACGCAAGAAGAGGTCGGGGGTGTGTTGGCTGGTAGTGAAGGTGGGGGTGGAGGCGGCATGGCCGGCTACTGGAGGCAGAGCAGACCCTCCAGTCCCCGCATGCCGCCTCCGGAGCAGTCGGAGCAGCCGAGCCGACCCAAGAGCCGGCACGAGCTACAAGCCGCGAGATATAACAATCTCGGCTACTGGCGAGCGAGAAGAGTTACCTTTTACAAAAATGGCGATCCCTACTTTCCTGGTGTGGAGTTCAGGTAAGCGTTAGCTTTGGTCTCGTTAGCTAAATTACAATTAACCTAAACTGAAAGAGATATTTGTTGAATTTCTCACTGTTTATTGATGATATATTTATTATTATTATGTAATTATATAATGTAATTATTTCACGCAATAATAATTATAAGGTTAAGATTATATTATAAAAATATTTCTACAATATTTCTCTTCTCATCAATCGGAGAATACATCGAAAAATATAAGGTTAATCTTTTATTTTTCCATTAATTTATTGTCGTTTTGCATTTTTTATTTTGTATAAATGATTTTTGTTTTGATTAACGATTAATTGTTTACGTAATTTTTTCAATGTTGAATTTTATACAGAAATTAGATTGAATATAAGTACGATGTAAATAGAGAACGAATTTTATATAGGTATGCGCATATATGTACATGTGTATGTACGTGTGATACATATTTTCGTGCACGCGCGCGCATACACACACACACACACACACACACACACACGTGCGCGTGCACGATACAAATACGCATAAAAAAAGATATTGAGCACAATACATTTTTCGTAAAATATTTCGTAAACAACAATGTCAATAGAAAATGCAATGAAATCTTGTGTAATTATTGTATCAGTGATATCGCATCGAATCTATAATAAAAATTGTGACAAAAACATAACTTAAAGATTATTCTTTACATTATTTTAAAGAATCTACTCTCTTTCCAATATTTTTAGATTCAAACCTGGCCGTGACATTGGTTCTTTGGAGGCTCTATTGGATAGATTATCTCTTCGAATGGACTTGCCTAGAGGCGCACGTCACATTTTCTCGATGGATGGAGACCGAAAGATCAATCTCGACGAACTCGAAGACGGTGCCTCTTACGTAGTGTCTAGCTATAAGACATTTAAGGTAAGACAAAACTTGATTGTAACATGCTTGTTGATTTGAAGTCATTAAATATAATTTTTCATAAATGATATAATTGTAGACTTTGTTTACAATAAATTGATAGTCCATGTTATCTTGATAAAAAAATATGAGAACATATTTTATGAATAGTGAAAATATATATTAATCATACCAGATTAAAACACTAGTTGGTAACAACCTTGATTCGTGAACTTGACTGGCGTTGTAAACATGTATGTTTTTAAAGCACGATCATCTCCATCGCACTACGAATGCGGATATTCTGACATTTCTTTTCTTTTCGTCAGCAAAATGTATGAAAAATAAAATGTTTTTATGATAAATACAAAAATCTGTTAAATTCTTATCGTTTTTAAAATTTTTACTATTTTATTTTTTCTACAGTCAATAAATGATAGTAACAATAAAATATAGTAAAAATAGTAAAAATAAATCAATATGCTGATGAATAGTAATAGTTGATTAATAGTAATAGTAGTAGTAGTAGTAGTAGTAGTAGTAACAATGATGATGATGATGATGATGATGATGATGATGATGATGATGATGATGATGATGGTGATGATAATGATGATGATGGTGATGATAATGATGATGATGATGATGATGATGATGATGATACTCAAACTATAAAAAGTATTAATAAAATACAGAATACAAAGAGGTAGATCCAATATGCCATATATTTTTTCCTATAATCTATCTCACTAAGGAAAAGAAAGTCATGCAATGAAATGAACAAAGAATGAAGAAAGAGAAGTAAAATATTAAGCTTTCTCCCGTTCTTGTATGCATAAGTAAATGATATTAATAACTGATTATCAATAACGCATACTGTCATTATCGCTATCGTATGTGTATGCAGAGTAAATAATTACGATTAATATTTTTAAAGAGACATCGAGACATGCAAATAACATTTTATACAAAAAAATATCAAGAATTAAAATAGAATAAAAAAAAGTATTATTTGCTCGCTAACATTACATCTTACATACAGAGTACACATTTTAGTGTACTATAAACATATATCGGAATATAGATCTTTTTAAATAACTTTTAAACGGACGCGATGCAACGGCAATTTATAAGAATGTTGACGACGACGACAATGATGACGACGACGACGACGACAACGACGACGACGACGACAACGGCGCAGGCAATGGTGCTGTGTATATCTGGCCCAGATCAACTTCTTAAAGCAGGCCGCACGCAATGTAAAATTGTATTTAAAAAACTCTTTCTCTTTTTTCTTATAACGTCATAATGATATAGTTATATAGATTTATGATATATATATATATATATATATATATATATATATATATGGATATATATGAATATAATATAAGGTTTTATAATATTCTTTAATCTTGTTCTATATTAAAATTTGGGAATGTCACTTATCTCTAATTATGATATAATTTTAGAGCAAAGAACTCTCGATCAAAAGATTTCTCATCATCTGATTGCTTGTTAGACTTATCGAAGCAATGGATGAAAAGCGAGTTCATTTTATCTTACGTCATTCGGCGTGATGATTCTGTTCACACCCTTCCGTTAGTTCAAAGGTGTGACCAATTTAACTCTTGTATTACGGAGCGGCTTGATGTAGGTATCGTTCAGTTATTTCGATCGCCAACCATATAAGATTATTCTTTAATCCGCCAAAGTGACTGAAGCTTATGCACGATTCTTTCATTAAACAACTAAACTTTGCATGTCGATCGTGTAACCTACATTATAATTTGATTAGTTAAAGAGAAAGGTGTAAAGAAGAACGGAGAGATGCGATTTGAATATTAAATTATTTAAGATAAAATATCATTTCTCCATCAATTTTCTAGATATTTGAATAATAAAGAAAACCTGTTAACTAAGTGAAAAATAATTAAGATTTCCGAAAGCATAAATTTTGGGAAAATGAAGCACATATGAAATATAATTTCAATGCTTTCAATATTTGCCTCGGATATTCCACTCCGGAAGTTTTTAATCTTGGATGTCGTTTTAATTTAGATCGTGTCTGATATTCATCGTACAAACATCTGATATCTAGCAAAATTTATTTTGCAGAGAGAAATGTAACATTAGGTAGTTATAGTTTCCGTAAAAATTCTCTGTAGATATCGGATATAGTATGAATATAATAGGCTATAAAGCATAATGTCCACTATATTAAAAGCACGTTTGCTTTAGGCGCATTTATCCGGCAAGAGAAGAGGTAGAAAGGGAGAAGGAATGATTTATTCCTGAAACAATGGAAACTAACAATGAGTATAAGAATGTAATAGAAAAACATGAAAGGGATTTAAGAGCGTTAGCTGAATCATATAAAAGAATAGGAGTGAATTTGCGCAGAACAATCGCGTGTACTTTCCCCCCTCCCCCGTTAGCTTTCCTTTTTTTCATTTTTCTTTCTTTCTAGATATCTTTACGCGTCTAACTTTTTCTTGTTTGTTTCCTTTTTTTCTTTTCTTTGCCTCTTCTTAAGAAAATCTTTCGAATACATTTCTACGATTATTTCTACCAGCGCAGCAGATTCTTCTCTGTATACCCTTTCCATTCGGAGTTCTTGTTGCTGAAAATATATTAAAAACTTATTTATTTTATTCAAATCAAATTTTTAACCCAAACAATCTCTCTCTCTTTTTAAGCCAAACATCTTCATAATCAGTTTTAAACTGATTAAATTTAAACTGATTAATTTAAATTTAAATTTAATTCTATCAGAGTTCACTTGAAACTCTCTGATGAATAAACTTTCAGTATTACCTGCAATCAGGTCGTAAAATTTTTCTTGTAATTAAAAGCTTGACAAAAGTCAATTTGTTTCAAATTTTATAATTCTGAAAGACCAACTCATTCATAAAGATTCAACTCTTCAGAGTACATTGTGTTTTGTGTAGCAAATGGTATATGTATGTATATTATATATATATATATATATATATATATATATATATATATATATATGTATAGGTGTGTTTTGCATTCTTATTATCGTCATTTCTGACAACCTCACATGTTGTATGCGTCTTTACACTTATGCGCCATCGTGATAAAGAATCGTGCTATTAATTAGATTTTTATTATATGTTCGTTCACCTTCGTTCTCTTTTCTTAACGCAAATTGCGTGTTTGTTCCTCGCTATTACTTGCCACGCTACTGGTGACCTAATTACATACTACCAACGAGAAGTCACTATTGCGTCGTATGTGCCGTATGCGATTCTTGAGAAAGATGCAAAATTTGTTGATCGGCATTGTTGATCGGCAATTGTATAAATAGAAATTGGTAACCTTGTGTAACATTTGCAATATATCGACATAGGTTACGTTGTATGTACATACAAAATCGCTCCAAATTGGCAGTTTGTTAATAGATGAAAAAACCGAATAAAAAGAATTATCGACAAAATGGTTAAGAATTTCCAAAGCACGAATTTTTCTCAAACTGTTCGATAAGCGCACAGCGATCAACATTTCCTTAGTCAGAACACCTGAGAACGCATGAATCACGGAGTAGTGAGTGGATGGTAGAAGAGGGAGGGCAATTCCTACTTCCGTTAAGAAGGTGGCCGTTGTAGAGGGTGGCAAGAGAATGGGGGAGAGACCGTATCTCATTGACCGTTGGTCAACCGCGGCCTCGTGGGATCAATAAACACCAAGTTCTCTTTGCTTGACTTACCTTCGAGAACGTTGCTTTTAAAATAATTATTCAAGTAATTTTCAAGTTGGATTCATTGCTTCTCGAGAATCTCTTACTTTGTTGGTTATTCTCACTTTCTGGCTGTTTTCTTTCTCGATAAAATTTTACGTTAAAACAACGATACAATTCATACGATACAATTTTTCGCAATTGATTGCGCAATTTCTCGCCTGGCAGCAGCCATTTATTTACGCGCGAAATCAATGACAAACCTGGCATTGATGTCTCCGTGATCGATTGTTTGCTGTAGTAGTTCATGTCACCAAGAAAGGCGGAAATCAAAGAAACGCGATAGAAGCATACGTAATATACCTAAGTATTGTAACATTCGTACATTTTTACTTTCTAGCTAGACTTCTTATCCTTCATAATCATTTTGCTCTATCGAACGATGGCTGACTAGTGCCCCTTACACCGGCCATTATTTTCTCGAGCGAATTATTTTTCCGTAATCGCTATGGCACATTTTGAGATCACGAGACCTTGCTATCGTCACGCAACATATATTCGTTCTTCATTTTCATATCGCAAGAATACCTCATGTTACATTAGGAACAAACATTAGGAAAGAAGAAGAAGAAAGAAGGAAAAATTGCTTAGTAAAATCAAAATAGATTCTCCTCAATTGTATATGGTTTCTTAATATGAATTGAAATTAATTATCAATTAATTATACAGTATTGTCAAATTGAAACCTTTTTCAAACTTGAAAAAAACTTCAATTTTTAATTATGTTGATTTTCGCAAAAGTTTCTTTTTTAAATTTTAACTTTTTGGCGAATTTTGTAATATAACACGTCAAAAAATAATATAAAATACAAATAAATAAACAATTAAATGTAAATTTAAAATATATCTGTTTTTTATGTGCGCACGCTCACACACACACACACACACACACACACACACACACACACACACACACACACACACACACACACACACACACAATATGATATTATAATAATAATATAAATAAGTGAAAGCAATATATACATACTTTCTAAAAATATATGTTGGAAAAACAATTTTTGTACAAATAGTTATACAACATATCCAATAAATGGCGGTTGACGCAATTACAAAAATTGAAGTTTTGAAGGAGTATCATAACAAGAAATTAAAAATAAATAATAATCTTTTTTATTTATGTGTAATCATCCGTAGACAATATTGAAAAAAAGAATAGTTTTTAATATGAAAGTTACATTTTATTTAAATAGATATATTTTTTATTAAAAAATATGCAACTTGTCAAAACAATCTTTTCTATATTTTTTGTACATTTTTTTTTACAATAAATCACTTTCTCATCAACTATACTCGTTTTATAAATGAATAAGTAGCGCTTCGTAAGTATCTTGTTACGTCTTTGCCGTTAACTTTTCACAATTTTCTAAATTTAAAAATTTGTTTTTAATCTTCCGAGATATCTAAAAAATTCTTGAGCATTGAGTTTGGCATTGAAGTTTATCGAAGAGATTTATTGTTGCGGCTTATCAACCGCGCGATTTTTTTCTAATCTTCCTTTGAAATTATAATCCACCAGACGACATGGCACGCGATTGTAGCAATTGTATTGTAATCTTACACATATACACGTACATATTGCAGAAATGTTTTAATTAATATTTATTATATTTATATATAATGATAATACGATAAAATGAATTCATTATTTTAATTAAAAAAATAATTTACTGTAACATATAATATAAAATTTTTAAAATGTAAATGTAAATTTTAATATATTTACATTTAAAATATTTTATATTATATGTTATGAATTAATATTAATGAATTATTTCTTCTTTTAATTAAAATATTGAGTTAATTTTATCGTGTGTCTGTGTGTGTGTGTGTGTGTGTGTGTGTGTGTGTGTGTGTGTGTGTTTAGCTATATATAACTAGTTCAGTAAATGTATAAGCCACACACACACACACACACACACACACACACACACACACACACACACACACACACACACAGAGAGAGAGAGAGAGAGAGAGAGAGAGAGAGAGAGAGAGAGAGAGAGAGAGAGAGAGAGAGAGCTACAACTTATTTAACTAAATATCTTTGTCTCTCTCTCTCTCTCTCTCTCTCTCTCTCTCTCTCTCTCTCTCTCTCTCTCTGTAAAATTAGAATTAGTCAAAATTAAAGATAATTTTACACGTACACACATTTATACTTTATATTATATCTTTGTAAAGAAAAATAGAATTATTATTTTATAAAATTTATATAAAATTGTACAATCCAAATTATAAGTTATAAAATTTTTACATTTCAAATTTGAAGAGAGAGACAGAGAGAGAGAGAGAAAGAGAGAGAGAGAGAGAGAGAGAGAGAGAGAGAGAGAGAGAGAGAGAGAGAGAGAGAGAGAGAGAGAGAGAGAGAGAGAGAGAGAGAGAGAGAGAGAGAGATTATTAACAGACATGAAATGCTAATAAGCTGGGCGAGGGGTTAAGATATCGTATCGATGTAAGACGGCTTAATAGATGGGTTGATCCGCGAGAGAATGAAATGGCGAACTGACCTTCATTCAATAAATACGTTTCAACTATTATACTAGTAATCTTGATTAAGAATACAAATTCGTATATAATACGAGTTATTAACTGATCGGTAAACAATCATCTCTTTGCAATGATTATCACTAATTAAGATTGACGTAAGGTTTTTATTTTTTTATCGAATTCTGTTTTAAAAATGAGTTGCTGATTTTTATTAATTTTAATTAAGACAATCAATTAAATGAATATTAAATTTCTATATCTTTTCTCAAATAGCAGATTATATTTTTTCAAGTAACCTTTTGTGAATTTTGAAACATTTAAATTTATAACATATAAAACACGTAAAAAGTGTAAAATTTATCTTCTTTGAAATGAAGAAAATAATATTAGATAATTATTTAATTTAATGTTTAATTTTATAATCGTGTTAATATACTCAGAAACATTTAAGGAAATTGAAGAAGGTATCTTTTTATCTTTCTTTACCTACAATTTGTTACAAACGAATGTCGATGTTATATTTGTTACAAACGAACCCGACGATATTATAAATAATTGATTTCTTTGTTAGCGGAACAGTGTACGTGCTTTGAAATCATAACTTAGCTTATTGGACTATTAACTCCGTAGCCTTTTTTTTTTTCTCTTCGAGATCCACTTTCAGTATCAGCTTTACATAGCTAATCAAGTTAAGTGCTTTAATATATGGACTGAATTTCCTGGGAAATCAAATTTTTTTGCCACGAGAGATTTATCAGGAAGGGCGTTCCTAATTTCCGCGGATGCTTTTACCGCTTTTTATCGACATGAGCATTAAGCAGAGTAGAACTTGTATCATCCAAACTAACGAGGATCAAGACGATCCTTAGTGTAAATGAACATTTACTAAGATTAGTTGAAACATGTCTGATCACTGTTGGCTATCCCGGTATATTGAATCTGTTTATATTAGATATCAGATTCTAATAGATCTAGTTTTTTATGAAGATTATACACACCTAAACGATAAAACAAATGTAATCTTTATTATACTACTCTTCGATCGGTCGACAAAAAATTAAAAAGAAGAAAAAGAATAATTCAATTAAATTGATGAAAGAGAATTGCAAAAATCTGGTTGAAAAATTTTTTCGGGAAAGCATGCGTGATTCACGGATTCCTTACAATACTTTACATTACAATTAAACAAGAATTGCACAATGTTACCTAACTGACGCAAGCGATCAAGAGGCACACTCGGCACATTTATTTATTTAAGATCGTTGGTAAACGAAGAAAGAGAATAGTCGCGATTTTCTTGATTCCTGAATATTAAGATACTGAATCATTCTGTATTGCTACATAGAGGATTAGAGGAGAAGAGGGGGTCAGAATATATAGGAGAGGAGGTGAAGGGTTGGGGGATGGTTGTCCTTGAGCGGCGAGAACCCTTCGTAAGGTACGGTACGGTAACATAAGGTAGAGAGGTGTGGTAGGGGATGTTGCAGCACCCTCGTTCTTCAATACAACTATCCCACCTCCTACCTGACCCAGTAGTCGTCCATTGAACACAGTGGTGGTTGCACCAGCCTGTTCCATCCGTTTTCTAAACAGAGATAGCTATTGTGTCACGCAATTCAAAATTAACGTAAAGATAATTGCAACAGATTTGAACGTCACGTTTCGCTTGCTGCAATTTTTATATGTGGATTAGTGAACAATTTCTGATGACGAAATTAATGTGAATATTTTCTCGATAGATCGTAATAAAAAATTGTCCTCGTTTCGTGCAGTCTTTCGTCATTTTACAGATTCAGGTCCAATTTCTTCCGATATTCTCAATAAGGAAATCCCGTTGTTTGCTTTCGCTAATCACGAAGAAATCGTTAAGGATCGAGATTAAGATTGTATTGCGATTAAAGAGTGAGAATTCTCTCGTAACAATGAATAGTGAAATGGTACAGGTTTTTTCACGTTTAATCATGATCAAAATCAAAAGAAACCTCTCCTTTGATCTTTCGTTATTTTAACTAAAAGCACATCTTTCTTTAACTTCTTTCTTTATCTTTAACAAGAACTCCCTTGTTGACACTTGCGAAGAATCATTGAGAGGAATTGACGTTGAAATAAATTCAAGGTATATTGTTTCTAAAGGACAGAAAAATCTGTGAACTCGTACTAGATTGTTTTGGACCACGTGAATTTTTATGTACTGTGCATTTGACATTGAATGTGAGAAGAGTGACGTGAATCTTCAAGGGTTGCAAGGAGACAATTGAGATTCACAATTGAGTCGGCAAGTTTGTCTTCGTCCCGATCGGACGATTCGGAGTCAGATTTTGGCTCTAGGCGAGAAATAGTGGACTCCTGCAGCGACTCGGAGGCTGAATACAATCAAGACTTGAACTGCTGGACAGATAGTTTCGTCGTGTTAATGAGCGATTCCTTCGAAGTGATATCGCTGCCGGCCGACATGATGCAGGTTTTTCATCTTTTACGCGACATTTACCGGGGTTACTGAAATATTTACGAAAAAAATCTCAGATTTTTATCCAAGATTTTTATTTTTATTTTTATAGATATAACATGGAATATAACGTAAAAGAAAGAAGAAAAGCCATTTTATATATCTTTTTTTTTTATTATATCCTATTTAAGAATTTACAATCGATGCTCTGAATACAAAAGAGCCAGTTTTTTTGACATTCTAATCTATACAAGTACCAATATAAAGTATAATATAAAGTAATTTAAATAATTAACAGTAAAATAAATAATGCTAATAACAGCATACTACAATTGTAATATTGTAATATCTTTAAATATTTCGATAATAATTTTATAATTTTATAATTTAATTTTTTAATTAGCACGTTTCGCACATCTATATATGTCATATAGATAATTCATAGAAAAAAAGAAAACATGCGAATGATTTGATGATATAATCTGATAATCTAATGTGATTTTAAATTTTCCATGATAGCCGGCCAGCTATGGGAAAAAGAACAACACCTGGTATACAAGCCCAGCGGGCGGCGGAGGTAGTAGGAGTGGCACCGGGACCGGAAGTGGGGTTGGAGGGTGGCAGAATAGACCGCCGGCGGTACCGAGTCTCAGCCGGAAGGCCTCCATCACTGAAGAAGCGCCACCCCCTGGTGGCGGAAAGCCTTCTTCGGGACGTGTCATTCGTATCGTCAACAATCATGATCATACTGTTCAGGTATGATGACCGGGAGTTTGGTTTATTGCATAATTTTTTCAGGATATATATAATCTAATAATTAATCTAATAATTAATTTTAAAATAATCTTATTTTTTTCATCAGTGCCGAGTTTTATTGAATCTTCGTACATCACAACCTTTCGAGGAAGTTCTAGAGGATCTTGGACAAGTGCTAAAAATGAACGGGGCTAAAAGAATGTTCACTGTCTCTGGACAAGAGGTTAGTTATCATTCAAATATATATGGATTAAAATTCAAAAATAATACTTAAAACTTAAAACTAGAAAAATGATTTTTCTGTCAAACTTGGAAGACGTCTCTCTCTCTCTCTCTCTCTCTCTCTCTCTCTCTCTCTCTCTTTCTCTCTCTCTCTCTCTCTCTATTGGATGTAGGAACGAAATGAAATTTATTGAAATTAGATTTTGTGAAATCTAGTTAATTTAATATAAATCTATTATATCTATATTTAAATGAAGCAAATGCTTACGATCGATATATTTGAAAAAACGATCTAGGAAGAAACGAGAGTGCGTGATTTGAAAGTGTATAAAAGAAAAAAGACGTATGTAAATCCGTATCAGCATTGTACTTGTAAAATCGACTTGAGAACGACGTTAATCCATAAATATGCATGCCACGCCACGAGAAGAAGCAGAACGGGGGTGAAACTCGAGGCATGACGATAATGGGGTCGACTCGTTCAAGGAATGAAGTTGTTTGGAGATTCCATAAGTCGTTTTTGATAAAAAAATTCTTGTTATTATTTTGTTTGAGAATTTTTTCTAATTATTACGTATGTGCGTGCGTGTGTGCGTGCGTGCGTGCGTGCGTGCGTGCGTGCGTGCGTGCGTGCGTGTGTGTGTGTGTGTGTGTGTGTTTGTGTGTGTGTGTGTGTGTGTGGCGCGCGTTTATCATAGAAGCGTACAAAGAAAATATCATTTTATATATTTGGTTTTTGCGTATTACATCGAATGTATTGAATAAAATCAAATTAAAATTAAAGTAAAGTTAAATTTTTTTGTAAATTTTATTCTTTTTTATTTTTTTGTGTATACTATATGTTGCATTAAAGCAATTCGATTCTTTTATAAATGATGCATAAAAAAACAAAAGCGTAATATTGTGCGCTTAGATTTTTTCCTATTTCAATTTGAATATTATATTAGATTATACAGTTACATATATCTCTTTCTAGAAAGTGATTGCGATGTAAGTGGAACAAACGTACCTCCACGTATGTATAAAAAGGTCAGAGATCCATCTTTTTCAGGTCACGATCATACATGAATTTCAAATGGGCCAATTTTCTTCGCTATCAAATAGCACGTCGACCCCCGCTTCCCTTTTCTCCTCCCCCTCCCTCTCCTTGCCCCTTCTTCCTTCAGGCCTTCCGTTATAAAATTACTTTGAGAAAGAGAAAGAGAATGATATATAAAAAAATTATCGTTATACTATAACAAAACGAATCCCTAAAATATTAAGAGGTTGAACTCAATTTATCGGATACAATATACATATATTATATTATGTTACCACATTATAGCGTGTTGAAATATCGAATAAATAAAATGGTTTGATGCGATATGCCACTAGGTGAGAAGTTTTTCGCAATTGAGGAACGAATTCGCGGATGTGGATACATTTTACTTGGGTACTGGATCAGCTCTCGTTATGGCTGGTGGCATCACAGCATCCCCAGTACGAAGATCGAGATCACGTGGACCACCCGCCGTCGTGGAAGAAGTTAGCCGTCAGAGAAGGGCTCGCAGCAAAAGCAGGCCTCGAGCCTTGTACGCTCCTGACTCCGAAGTTGTTCGAGTAAACGGTAAAAGTAATCAACGATCAATATTGATTATTTATTAAGTTAAGCTTATTACTGGTATTTGTAATCATACATATTAATAAATATTATTAATATTTTTAATCGTGTTAATAAAGAATCTCTACGACTTTGATCTGTACAATCGAACGACGCATTAACTACATCATTAATTTTTCACATCGATCTCCTTTGTTTAGCCGATGAAGTCATTCATCGTTAAAAAAAAACAGTCTATAATATGATATTAATCAAATCTCGATTTCTTATAAAACGCCCTATATAATACGCATATCTTTGAATTCTTATCACAGATGAACTAAATTTTTTTAGATCGGACCTAATGCAACAATTATTGCTATTAACATTAATGCAATTCGAATATTGACTGAACGGACTCGAAAATTACTCGGAAATTAAATTGGTTGAAGATAAAATCTCGTTGCGATTAAAAATTAAAAATTGTTTGTCACGTAGTAGAACAAATTAAACTTGAAATAAATCTTTAAAAATTCCTTATTGAACAGAAATTAAGTATTGTTGCAATAAGATCTTCTAATCTCTCGGGAAAAATGATAAATATTGTAAAATTTGCTTGAAAGAAAAAAATATCGCAAAATCTGGTTTAAAATTAAAAATACAATTATCATTGTTGTGCTGGCAGATTATAGCGTCGTGGAAGTACTACGCGAGGAGCCAGCCAGAGTTACGATCAGAGGACTTAGAAGATCGTTTTATCCTCCGTCTCATCTCCCTCCAGTCGATAATTCACCGCCTGAGAAGAAGTTGCAACTCGAATGGGTCTATGGTTATCGGGGAACCGATACTCGCAAAAATCTTTGGGTTTTACCCAGTGGCGAATTGTTATATTACGTCGCGGCTGTGGCAATACTTTTTGATCGAGAAGAGAATGCGCAACGACATTATATCGGACATACAGAAGATATTATGTGCATGGAGGTAACTATCGTTTCATGATGTGGAATCAGAAGTCCCACAAAGGAGAATTGAACCCTTAAATGTATCGTATCGTGTGTGTTTAATCATATACTTAGAATTAAACGGTGTCTATCTAATAAAAAAATAACAGCATAATTCATTTATAGTTATATATTTATCGATTACTAAAGCAAAAATAGAGTTTTTTTTTTGGTATATTTCACATATTTGTTCTATCGATCACAAATATTTTTCAGGACCGTGCAAAGGATTTTCTGAATAAAAAGATAAGGAGAGGACCCTTTATCTCTTGATGAATTTAATATTAAAGAAATTTAAAAGGAATTTTAAAAAATATAATCGAAACTTTTATAAATAATCAGGCAATTATAAAACAAGCAGAATACCATTTATAACTGTACGATACGAATGAAAAATTTTTACATCTCGTATTGAAATTTCGAATTCTCTTAACATCAAAGGTTCTAATGCGATGTACCGCTGCATTCTCCTTTTCAGTTTTTCTTTTATTTTTTATTAAAAATTATTTTATTTAAAATTATTTCCGTTTTAGCATATTTCGCAAAAATTTTCATTATGTGGCTGCAATTTAAGATGGTCGTAGTGTCTTTGGCAGAAACCTTATCATTTGATTATCGATATCGATATAAGTGATACTGAGCATTGTTAAGCAATATATTTCGATTTTTCAGGTTCATCCAAGCAGAGAACTCGTCGCGTCTGGTCAAAAGGCGGGAAGACATAGGAAGGCGCAACCGCATGTTCGTATATGGTCAACGGAGACTCTTCTCACTCTGTATGTGTTCGGTATGACCGAATTTCAAATGGGTGTCTCAGCATTAGCGTTTTCACAACTGGTAACTAGTCCAATTTAGTCTAATTAGAAATGATTTTTATTTTTAAGTAATTCCTTTTTTTTTATTTATAAAGAGAAAATAAATTGAGATTGTTATGTTATGTTTCAAGTACTCTTTACAATTAACAGCTAACAATTATAATTAATTAATTTAATTAACAGAAATTATGTGAGTTTTTATATAATATAATTAATATTTGATATAGAATGGCGGTAGTTATGTACTTGCCGTGGATTCTGGAAGAGAAGCTATACTTTCGGTGTGGCAATGGCAATGGGGACACTTGTTAGGTAAAGTGGCCGTAAGTTTCTCCATTTCTTCTTTCCTATGCATGCTATTACATACAATACAATGAAAGATATAATTTTCAAACAATAAGATCGAACAATAAGATAGATAGCATTAATCGGCGGATGGGGTCTTAGTATTGAATAATTTTTTTTTTGTTTCTGGAATTAATTATATATAAATTTAAGTACTTATATCGCGAATCATATGTTATTACAATTAGATATAATTTTATCATGTCTGAATTAATATTTGTCTAGAGTTCGTTGATGTATCGATTCCATGCGTTTAACAATATACAAATCAATTTTGACATTGCATTACTATATAGTTTTTTAGCCACGTACAAAATACCATACTTGGAATATTTTATTGATTTTTATCTTTCCTTTACCTGTTTTTGTAATTAATATCAATTTGTTCAAAAAAATTATCTTTTACACATATACGCTACATATGTAATTTACATATAATTTAGACTATGCAAGAAGATCTTACGGGTGCGGCATTTCATCCACTGGATGACAATCTCTTGATAACACACGGGCGCGGTCATTTAACCTTCTGGAATCGACGAAAGGATGGTTTCTTTGAGCGAACCGACATTATCAAACCGGTTAGTCAAGTGGAGGATCGAGTTGTAGTGTAGTAATTGTTAAACACGCGTTGCATTTGTATAATTTTTATTTCAATTTGTAATCTAATTTTTACTTTAAAAGTACATGAGTTTGATATATTTTTAGCCGTCCCGTACACACGTGACGAGCATCCAATTTGAACAAGACGGCGACGTCGTCACGGCGGATAGTGATGGCTTCATCACGGTATATTCGGTAGACGCAGATGGGGCATATTTTGTACGAATGGAATTCGAAGCGCACAACAAGGGTATTAGCTCTCTCGTCATGTTATCGGAAGGCACGCTTCTTTCCGGCGGAGAGAAAGATAGGAAAATAGCCGCTTGGGACTCACTGCAGAATTACAAACGTATCACTGACACAAAGGTTTAAACATTTTGAAACGCTTTAATCATGTAACACATTTTTCGATTCATATCCTGATATTGGACAATTTAAACTTTTGTTTTTAATTTTCTTTCTCTAATTTTTACAATTATCACAATTATGCAAGGTATATTCGGTAATAACCGTATGTCCATTTTTTGTGAACAAGTAGAGCGGATTATATTGAATAGAAAAGTCCTATATCATTTTGCGATTTTCGGAATAATTAAAGAGTTATTAACGTGTGTGTGTGTAGGGGGGGAGGGTGAGTGAATGAGAGTATTCATGCAAAAGGACAGTCCAATATTACGCGCGCTCATAGTTGATACGCGTGATGCAATACGTTTGGAGGCATGCTATAAACAGGTATCCTATCATTTGTAGATTACATTTAAACATTTTGCCAAACGTTTAATCATAAATCATAAATCATAAATGTGCGTAGCACTTGGCTGTTCATTCGTGCGAATGCTCGTTCATTCCCGAATCTATATAAATTAATAACTCTTTAATTATAGTGAAAATCGTAAAATGATAGACTTTTTCGTTTAATATAACCATTTTTACTTGCTTGTGAGAAGTGATACGATTATTACCGGACACCCTGTATAAGCAATTAACTACAAATAAAAGAAATTTGAAAACCATTTATCATATCCATCCATATATTATACCATTCTAATTCCAATTAATTAATTTTTTTTACCCTTAAAACTTTTTATCCCTTAAAAGGTTCAAGGATTGTTGAAGCTAATCTTATATTATAGCTGCCAGAATCGGTAGGTGGAGTCCGTAGTATATATCCGCAACGTCCTGGACGGAATGACGGGAATATTTATGTGGGAACTACACGAAACAACATTCTTGAAGGTTCTCTGCAAAGAAGATTCAATCAAGTCGTATTCGGTCATGGTAGACAATTATGGGGTCTGGCGGTTCATCCAGACGATGAGGTATTTGCCACCGCAGGACACGACAAGAACATCGCTTTATGGCGGAGACATAAACTATTGTGGACCACGCAGGTATTTATGAAAATTAATTTTACAATTTGTTAAGCGGTACATTTTAGAGATCTATCTATAGACATTTTTACAACCGTCTAAATTATATTGTTACCACATGTATGTTACATGTATGTTACATATATGTTGTGTATATATGATTACTTTCATACTTGTATGACTATTTAAAGGACACAAAACTTTAATAATTAAAAAGATTAAAAAAAGAAAGAAATGGAAGAAACGGAATAATGTAACATTTCATATTTAAAATATTAAAAAAAGATTACAGATTTAATAATATAAATAAAATGTTAAAAATTTGTAAAAATAAAATGAATAATCAAATGTCCGTTTGTAAAATTCTATTTTGATTTTTTACAAGTCCTTTTCTCAGATTTGCGGAGAATAATTGTAGAACGTGTCATTCTTGAGTTATCTTTGATTTTCGAAGAGAAGAAGGGAAATTCTTAAGTTATCTTCGATTTTCGAAGAGAAGAAGGGAAATGGAGGGCATTTTCAAGTGCTCGTTATATAAACGTTATATAAATATATATTAAGCGTATTTTTTATATCGCCATATATTTTAGGTGGGTTTCGAATGCATATGCATAGCCTTTCATCCATTCGGCGTAGCGTTAGCGGCAGGATCATCGGAAGGTCATCTTTTGGTACTCGCAGCTGATACCGGTGCAGCCGTAGCAACCTTGAGAGTGTGCGGATCGCCCTTGTCTTGCATCGGATACAATCCCAGTACGACACATAAGTGTTTTACATATTTCATTTTTTGGTATATTTATTAATAATTTATATTAACATTTTTTGTATATTTAATAACATTTTTTTATATATCTGTTAATAACATTTTTTTTATATATCTGTCAATAATTTATATTATTAAACGGCTATATTATTAATCTGTTCTGTTATCTCTGTTAAGATTCAAAAGAATCAGAGCATAAATTAAAATGTTTGTAAATGTTTGTAAATTGCTGATTGAAACCTTTGCTGCAGCATGTTTTTATATATTATGTTTTGGAATTCTCTCTTTACCGGCACATTACTATGCAGAGTTGTAATAAACTTAACTCTTTTATATTTCGTAATAACTTCATTTTTTCATTAATTTTTCTAGCTTTTAAACAAAATAATATTTCTGAAGAAATTCACTTGGACAGAAATTTCTCTATCTTACAATTATACAATTAGCTTACCGAGACTAAATTTCTATATGTGTTACGTAACGTGCTAATATTTTAAATTAAATTTGTCAAAACATGGTCTCTATACCGTTTTTTTATTGCCTAATTACATACAGCTGGAGAAATCGTAGCCATGGGTTCCCAAAACGGCAGTGTGTACCTCTTTAGAGTGTCCAGAGATGGATTTTCATATAAAAAAAGCAACAAAATCCGTGGTACGCAGCCATTAATGCAGCTCGATTGGAGTTCTGACAGCCGCTTTCTCCAAACTGTCACTCAAGATTACGATCTCCTATTTTGTAAGTCATATTTCTGTAATATTTCATTATTCATTGAGTTTCATCTATTGAGTGATAAAGAACTATTTAGATAAAGTTGCATAGCCTGTATAAAATGTAAAAAATGTTTGTCGTATACTTTTTCTATGTATCTATTATTATTCATCAATTTGCCAAAATGCGTTGTACTTTCGAAATGTGTCAATTTCTTCATCTTTCTTTTCTTCTCAAAAATTTTGTAAAAAGTTTTTTATTCTTTTTTAATTTTTTATAAACAATTATATCATCATTTTTAAATTATTGATAACATAATATACAGCGTGTAATTAGTTAACGTAATAAACTTGCGTCAAATCAATTGGTAACGTTACATTAGTATAGATTAAAACAACAATATAACAACAATAATAAACATAACAAAAGACTTAATTATAATATGATTATAATTCTCTTCATTATTAACTTTCGTTTCTAGGGGATGTCAAGGTGTTGTCATCAGAAAAGAGTCCATTGGTCATGAAAGACGTCAAATGGTATACTTACAACTGTACTGTTGGATATATGACTTCTGGTTAGTCTTTCAGTATTCACTATAAAGATAATGGCGTTAGCAAACTGAGAGTTCAGAGCAAGATATATAGAAAAAGATTGCTAGGTCTACTCTTAGAGAAATAAAAAAAAATTTAGAATGTAGATTTTTAGAAATAAAAAAAGTTGTTAATACAAATAAGATTTTTACGATCGTATTCGCAGGGCAGTGGAACAATCGTTACTATCCATTAACTACGGTTGTAACTACGTCCAGTAGATCAGCAGCACACGATATGTTGGTGAGCGGTGATGCCGAAGGATATCTTCGACTCTTCAGATACCCATGTACCAGCGCCAAAGCTGAATATGTTGAGGAAAAGGTGTATAGTTCGTTGGTAGCCTGCGCCAGGTTCCTTTACAATGACCAAAATGTCGTCACTGTCGGCGGCACTGATGCTGCCTTGATGCTCTGGGAATTGGTCGACGAATAAAATGATAGAATCGCTAGAACAGCATACTTATTCTCCAAGTATTTGTAGCGATAAATATGAGGCGCTGGCGTCTCTTGATATAAATTTTAAATGATATAAATTGATATAAATTAAATGATATGATATGATATAAATTAAACAGAGAGTGGAATTTGTCTTTTGATGAAGTTAACATAGAAATGTCCATTGAATAATATAAAAGAAGTGTAAATACACAAGATAATCATGAATCATTTGCACTAATTTAATTAAACAATTTAATTAATTTAATTTAACACTATTTAATTTAACACTAGCTCTTATTTTGTATCCCGAGATATTGTACGTATTTTAACGCAATGAAGATGTGTAGCATCATTATGATGTTATCTATTTGATTTACATTCTGATTCACTTCACATTTATTGCGTCAACATGTAGAATATTTTAGTTTATATGAAACTTCAAGGATGGATTTAATACTGAAAGATAATAAAAAAGATTCATATAAATGTATATATATTTTAATGAACTCATTTACATTACTTTTTACATTATGCTTTTTTATGGCACATACATTCTTGTGCAAGATACTTTGTAATTATTAATAAATACCATTTGTACTTTCTCAATCCAATCGATGAGTAATCGAGAAGTAAAATATATTTACGAATATATATATATATATATATATATATATATATATATATATATATACGAATATTTGATGTTATTTGATGTTATTAATATCGAATTTATTGTGTTATACAATATATCAGCTTCTGAAATACTAATCAGCATTTATTTTTTTTTTAGAATTACTTCATTTCTCTCATAATAAATATCCAATCATGATAAATATTCAATATTCAATCTATATTTTTTATATAAAATTTGTGAAATCACTGATAATTACTACAAATAAGAAACAAAACCATGTTAAAAATTTATATAAATTACAATTGCTTTCAGTTCTAAATCCATCCGTATATACGTAAAATGTAACGATATTACGAGGTAAACGGATTCGATATTTATATGCTCTAAGAAACCTCATAGAAAGCAGTATAAAAATATAATATAAGATTAACGTGTGCATTAGGAGCGCTCGCTGACATTTCAGCTTTGCTAAAAAAAATAGATTTAAACTATCATTATTCGTTACAAATCGAAACGCACTCACCGTAGAATTGTTCTTTTTAGCTCCACTATATCTATACTCGAATTGAGTTAAGTGTATAATAAATATAATCAGATGAAGAAGAAGTTAACTGAGTTAACTTATGGTTAACTGAGTCATGCTAAAGAGGCCGACGTTAAATGTTAATTTCTTTATTGATTCAATTCACGAATTGTTGTAATTGTCAAAAAATATCCATTTAAAGAAGATTTGAACAATTGTAGGATAAACTTGCATCGTCAAATTTATCAAGTGAATCGTCACTTAACAAATGGAATTTTCATCTACATTTTTGATCTCTATACACGTTCATATTGATCATGTATAGACATTTTTATTAAAACTTCCACTGTACACACACACACACACACACACACACACACACACACACACACACACACACACACACACACACACACACACACACACATACACACAAAATGATGTATTTACATGCAATTGAAGTTACTCTCTTTTATTTATTGTTTATCTCATTATAAGTGAGATAATGAAAGAGTGACAAATGTTTACTCGCGGATAAAATTTAGGACAAATTGGTATAGGATAACAGACATTTACCACTGCCAGAAAATTCCTACCTGGTATTGGAAGGAGAAAAAAAAGAAAGTTGGAATAAAGTAAAACAAGCGCATCGCAATATTTGCATTGCATATGTAGTTTGTCAATAATTTGATATTTGTTCTTTTAGCTGCGTATTATATATATATATATATATATATATATATATATATATATATATATACTATGCCCAGAATTAAAAATGTTAGACAAGACACATGAAGCTAAGAATAAGAGGAATAGACCTCTCATCAAAATAGATCCTCTCGTTTAATAGCATGGAAATCCGATTTATTTAAACGGATGTAGCCGAGTAAAAAAAACACGCACAGAAAGGTCAAGCAGTAATATTTACAATACATAAAAAAATACGTAACACGTGTAATACTGTAGTATCGTTTGTTTCAAGTCCGTGTGATTGATCGATTTTTCTATGCATTCGCGCGAATTGATCTTAATAAGCCTTTAAATGGCCACATCCCAAACCAAAGGGTGTCATTAATCCTCCCCCTCTCTCCCTCCTCTTCCTATTGTAATTTACAAGAGCGTACATATAAGAGCGTATAAAATATTCATATAAAGAGGGCTTTGTTGCAGGTCAACACGTCTCTTTGACAAGCCAGTTATCTTTGTTCACATATTTTTAGAGTAAAATGAAGAAAGGAGAGAATATGTTTCTCGTATTTACACAGTAGCTTGTAAGAAGTAGTTAGAATTGTCACTGCCAAGGCATCGAGTTGAAAAGATTTTAACAAATAGCGATCAGACTTTGTTCGCGCCATAAAAAACACACACATGCACTTTGTAAAATCCATATATTTATCCCATACTCATACATTTTAAAAATCAAAATCAAATCTATCCGAATGGAGTTAGGAGAAAACAAGCATAATGTGTAAACATATAGAAATTCATGTCTGATATTAACGATGCTTGATATAAAGTATATTGTGATCTTGGTGATCTTTACATTAGACGCGTAATTTTTCTGTGCATATTTATTATGTTGCTAGACGAGTTTGTTTGAATAGCAAAAATTTAAGAATCAATAGAAACAAAAAATTAGAAATCAATTAGAAGATCCTTCGCAAATCTGAGACCCCGAAAATTTTGGAAACCTTATATGCACGGCAAACCATTAATATTTTTATTTATTAATATTTTCCATTTTATAATTAGACGCAAAATATTAAAATATTAGCTTGCCACGGCTTGTTGGTTCATAAAACCAAAATTATTTTTTTATTAAAACATTTTTAATTCGTAATTTGTTTCTTAATCTTATATTAAATATCACGCACATGCTATATTTGTCAAACAAAAAAGTTGTTCTAGCATCCGATTCAAAAATTTTTAACTCGGAAATAGAAAGTATTAATGAAATTTACTTTTGTATATAAATCCCGATCAACTTCATCAGGGACATCAAACAACATCTGTAGTATTTTACAGTATGTTAACAAAGATAAAATTATTAACTTTATATTATTCAAAAAGATTAGATTAAAAATTAAATATAATACAAATGTTATACGAATTACATTATTATATTACAAGTTTTGCTGTAAACGATTTTACAGAATTGAATTAAGTTAAGAATTTATCCAAGTTATCCCGAAAGTACCAAGTTCCGAATATAAGGCTATGGATATGAAAAAAAAAAATAATAAATTCTTCATATTTACATAAATGTACAACATTCACAAACTAATGGTTGTTGAAACTCTTTTTCTTTGAATCTCGAAACATGTTCGATGTCTAATAAAACAAATTTTCTAGGAATAAAGAAAAACAAAAATCGATCTTGAATATTGAACATTGATCGGCGAGGTATGTCCATGTATGTGCATGTAGCGAAGAGCAAAAATGCTGATAAAGTGAAATTGAATTATACTAGCAAAATTTTGTGTCTATTCTTCGTTTTTAACAAGGCCGATTAAATGATTACTCGATGCTGGAGAAAGAGCAAAGAAACTCAGAGGGAAAGGAAGAAATGCGATGCAAGTTCGATTCGACTTCATTATACTCTTAAACTGAATATTTTTGCTCACATTTACAATACAAACTAAGCGCATTGTTCGCGCAATCATAAAACAATTAATTTGGATAAAAATTGACGCTACTTTTCTCTTTCTTTAGATCGTACAGATATTACTGATATAAAGAATTGATATCGATAATTGTAATCGAAATATTTCAAAATATTTCTCTGAAATATTAATAAAAATATGTTTGGGTCTGTTGTGGCAGGTATCAATATAAGATTAGCGCGCGCGCGCGCACGCGCACACACACACACACACACACACACGCGCACGCACGCACACTTTTTATGGATTTTACGTTGTGTATGTACGTATATGCGCGTATGTATATATATATATGAATTGTAGATAAAATTGTGCGCGCATATTTAATATTGTACTCAAAGAATAATAATAACGATAACAACAACAATAATAATATTAACAACACAAAATAATGATTAATAAAATAATCAACTGTATATGCTAATCGATAAAACAATGGATGTTTGACAGATTTATGTCCCTTTCTATCTTTCTGTAGATTAATTTTAATCTCGCTTTAATTTATTCTTTTTATCTTTTCCTAATAATCCTTGGTTCTAAAAATTACAGAAAATAAGTTTAGCTGAAATTAAAAGTAATTATTTTGAAGCGGATTAATTGTTTGATTTTTGACATAACACGCGAATATAATAGAGATCATTTCTTATTATCAATTTATATTCTCAATTTTCATGTTTTATTCTTATTTTATTCTTTTCTATTTATTATAATTAAAAAATTCGTTTGTAACGCTCCCAGTCTCTCACTTGAATTACAAGATTTTCCTCTATATACACATACAACACACACACGCGAATGTGTGCATTCTCTCTCTCTCTCTCTCTCTCTCTCTCTTAGCATTGAGGGTTTCATGTATAAATAAATAAATATAACAATTTTGAAACAATAAATTCTCTGTTCGTTTTAGTTAAATTTACACTTTCTGCATTCACAGCAAGACATATTAGATCGATCAAAAAATTTATTTTTCTTATTATTTTTATGCAAATGAAACGCAGATGTCAAAAAAAAAAACGAAGTTTTCAATCAATATGATATATATAATATTAATTTTTAAATTTAATGTACATTACTGTACACATAATGTGTACGCACGCACACGCCAGAGCACGAGCACACACACTAGCAAATTTATATGTATTGATCTAATATATTCGTTCCTTCTCCTAATAGACAAAAAAAAATGAAAAGACCGAACAAATTTTTGATCAATCTAATAGTTTTAATTTAATTTATTTATATAATTTAATACAAATATAATTATTTATAAATACATATTTATTAAAACATATTGTGTTCATTCGCTATTTCCCTACATAATTTTTATATTAATACAAGTTTTATATTAATAAATCAAAAAGAAGAAAATTTTTGATCAAATTAATATACTAAATGTATAATTCAGACTATTTAATATTTAATACAATATAGCATCATTAAAATACTTACTTTAATAATACTGGATTGCGCATCGTCCGTTCGAAAAAAGTCTTATATAATCTCTCTCTCTTTCTCTCTATTGCTCCCCGATATGCAAAAAAATTAATAGCTGTATATTTTTTTCAATGCTCCATATATAGAATAAACTACAAAGAACAATAAATTCTTTAACATCTTCACTTGCAGGTTTTTTATGTGACAATAACGATATGCCAGTGCGCAGTTTAGTATTATTAAAGTTCGCTAATGACACTTAATACAGTGTGTTATGATCCTGGCCATTTTTTTGTAAACAGTAGAGATAAATAATATTATTTTGCAGACAAAGAGAAAATGGTACAGAATGAATCAGACAAAAGATAGATAGATGAATTAATATCAATATCATCAAAATCATCATTCAAATTCGTGGAATATAGAAAAGATTTAAAGTTTAGAAACGAGAGACATAATATTATAATCTCTCTCTTTATTTGAATCGGACATTTTACTGGAGCAGATTCCATACATGAGCTTCGACCCGGATCATAACATTGTTCCAACGCCTAATGAAGAGAAAAAAAATGTTTATTTCTGAGATATATATGTATATATAAAAAGTATCTAACTAGAATCTTAAAAAACGTTTTATTATTACATATAAAATATTAGATTAAATTTGCTATTAAATTGATCAAAAAGTTTGTTTCTTTTACTATGCAATTTTATATATATATATATATATATATATATATATATATATATAAAATATAAAATGTGTGTGTGTGTGTGTGTGTGTGTATAAACTTATGGTTAATAAAACAAAACACAAAATAAAACAGAAGGAACAAACTTTTGATTCAACCTAATATTTATATTTTTGAGAGAGAAAGAGAAAGAAAATAATAAAAAAGAGTGCAAAGTACCAACAAAAAGACTTGATATCATAAGAATCGAATTAAATGTAATCTAATCTAATTTAATTCTAATATTACACAAATTTACAACCTTTTATAATCTAGTTTTAATCGATATCACTGCGCCAAAATCTCTGCAACCTCTCTTTCTTCTTATATAATTCATTTCAATTCATTAATAATAATTAATAATGATAATTAATTAATTAATTAATTCATTTTGCTAAAATCTGGTTATAAGGATCAGATACCGCAAAAACTAAAAGTATGATCCTCGCTTCTATTAGGTGTAAGGATAAAATTTTTATATTACAGGCGCGTATTATGTCTCTTCGCATCAGTTAAACTGTTTTTGATATCCATAAAAAAACAAACAAAATAGAAAAGGGAAAAGAAAAATGAAAAAAATATTTGAAAAGTTGCAACTATTAAAGGTAATGTATGCTATTTATTCAAACTGTTACTCTTTTCTTTTTATCATTTATTTTTTGATCATATACTTCTTATTGGTATTTCTTATCTTCACTAGTAATTTAATAATAAATTTAATAATAAATTTTTATCATAAAAATTAAGAAAATTTTGACTAAAACAAGAGATCAATTTACAATCAAATTTTGAAAAAAAGTTTTTTACAAAAGGAAAAAATTCATATAATTTCAAGGTTACTTAAAATTTTTCATGCTACATGTATACGCGCGCGCATGTGTGTACGTGTGTGAAAATATGGCTTTCCCTTCTATACATATATACTAATACTTGAATTTTCTTCTCTTTCTTCTCGCTTCCTCTATTTTCCTTCTCTTTTCTTCAGTTACCTGCATCTTCTTTTTTTGTTAATTTATCAATATCTTAATTTTTTTATTTTCCTCTTCTTTCTTTTTCCTTTCTTATGAATTTTCTTCTTTCTCTTCTTTTATCCGTAACGCATCCGAAGGCTGACTATCCAAAGGTTGACTATCGCTATTACGACTCGGAGTATCATAGCTTGGCGTCGCACTGGGCGCATAAACATTAGCCAACTGCTCATATTGATTCAAATCTCCACTGTGTTGACTAATCTCTGACATATTACCTCTATCGATATTTTCTTTCGGAAATAAGTCCTGCTCGTACTTTATTCTTTCCATGTCGCGTATCTCTTCCTGATCTCTTCTTGTCATTCTTTCTTGGCGATTTTGCAGGGTATCGTTTATATTATTATCATCTGGTCGTCCGATAGTACTAGAAGAGGGACCACCAGCCTTAGTGAAAAGATGTATAGGTCGCTGAAATCCTTTGGAAGGATGGGGTGGTATAGAGATAACTTCGCATTTGCAAAAGCCAACGGTAGTTAAAAGATATTGTGTAAAATTATGCGGTCGGAATTCAATACTGTGATAATTTCTATAAATCCGTTCCTGAAAGATAAAAACGAAACGTGATAGAAATCAAATATCAATTAAGAAACAATAAAAACAAATAAAAAAAACAATAAAAAAGCAACGCACATGCGACGTATACATATAATGTATGTACGCGCATGCACGCATGCACGCACGCATATATTATAATAACATATAATATCTACATATTCTTATAAAACTCTTATCTTAAAAATATCTCAATAGCCGTACAAAATGCGGCTGCTTACCGTGAGATTCTTTTTCTTGGCATAACTGGCCCAACCCTGAGGTTCCAATACGAGAACTCCACCGGGACGTAATTGCGCGTGAATGCGCTTGAAAGCTTGTTTTAATCCAGCATCACCAAAATTCAAATGAATCCATTTTGTGATAGATAAACATAAAATTGTGTCAAATTGTGTCTGTTCCGTGCATAGGAGTGAATCGTTTTCAAGAACATAATTACCCTGAAATGAAGCAACTTGATATAATTGTGATATAATTGTGATACATTGTAACAAAGATGTGTAACATCTGCTGCAACTAAATATATTACGTTACATAGAAACATACAATTATATATATTACCTGTACGAAAGTGACATTGTATGGAAATCCTTTATGTTGTTTATTTTTTGTAAATCCCGGGATATCTACAGGCCCATAATTAATTGGCATCGACATAGGAAAGAAGCTGGCATCCGAAGAATCTCTTTTATCATTATCCTCATTATTAACAGGACTTTGCACACAATTAACATAATGCTTCACATTCTTCCGGGCAATATTTATCAAAGTTCTATCAATATCGATCCCTGTAACACTCTTGGCACCAAAATCTCTAGCAACGGATAGCGTAATATGGCCAATATTACATCCAATATCTAGAATGTCTTTTCGTAGGAACAATTCCTTTCGTTGTGCAAACACTTTTAATCTGGGATCTACTTCATGATGGGGATTTCTATATCCATAATATCTATTATAATTTCCATATTGATATCTAGCATCTTTGAGCCTAAAATTGGGCACCGCGTGTTGCTTCTTTTTTTTATCTTGACTTGGTCTATGTTGAGGTCTTGGCTTCCATGCACCAGGTTGTGGAATTACTGGGCTTACTATTTTATCCTTAGCATCAATTTTTCTCAACCTTTTATCCTTTAGCTCCTCCAAACCTTTTAATCGTAATCTATTTTTATCCTTTTGTGGACTTTCTATCTTATTTTCTCTTAGATAATTTTCACTTTGTACATTTTGCTCTTCATCTAAGCTAATTTTTTCTTCAGAAAGTCTTTCCATTAAAGATTCCATCACTGTGTTATTTCCTTCAGTTTCTTCTAATTTCTTTGTTTCATTGAGATCCATCTTTGCATATATCCCAGAAATACATATATAATATATATAAATATTCTATATTGCATGCACGTGCGTGCACATGTGCGTGTTGAATGCATGCATGCATGCATGCATATATGCGTGCGTGCGTGCGTGCGTGCGTGCGTGCGCACGCGCGCTGTGTGTGTGTGTATGTGTGGTGTGTGTGTCATAGCAGTTTTACATTAACATTAAAACATTAAAAAATAGTTTAAGAATTCATAATATAAATTACAATATAAAATTGTCAATTATAAATCTTTAACTGAATTTACAAAATTACCATCTTCAACAAATATTTATAGATATAAATAAAATCGTTGTTATGTGCAAATAAATATAAATGAATATTTCATCTATCGCGACTTATAAAAAATTTCACTTATTAACTTACCATTTTTTCTGTATCTTTTCCTGATCCAGAAAGGGCTCTTTTTCTTTTCCTATTTCTCCGTTTTGAATTTTTTTTCATAGGTGAAATGAGCTGCTTTTCGTATTCCTCATTATCATTGCAATTTGTCAAATTCAAAGGATCACAAATATTTGGAGGAATAATTACCTCGATAACATCTTTCTTGTGTTTTGGAGTAGGAAGTGGACTCGATTTTGGAGTCACTGCATTCATAGCTCGATTTATTTCTTCATCTTGCATGCTATTTAGATTTAAAGGATCACAAATATTGCCTCCAAGCAAAAATTTTGTAGGAGGAATGATGATACCTTCCTTCTTTCTACGTTTATAGGGAGGAAAGAACTTTCCACTGTTGCAAAAGCTGCTCTGAGGTCGTTTCCTATTGCTGAATTTGAAGTAACGATTGTCATCATGCTTGTTGTGCTTCTTGTGCGAAAGGTTAGAGACCTTTCTAGACTTTTCATTTTCCTTCTTATTGTTCTGGCCTATTTTTGGAGGACGATCCAATTGTACAGAAGACATTTTGGTCAATCTGAAAAATTGGAAAAATTGGAGAAACAATGGGAAGTATAAACATAATGATACAAAAAGAACATATGATATATAAAGATGCTTATTCTAACAATGGGAATACAAGCGCTGATATTTATACTGCACTGATATTTATACTGATAAAGTAGAAAACAACACAGAGATGTATCCATTAATTGAGCAAAGGAAACAAAGAAAAAGATAATAACAAAGTCAAAAAAATTAATTTTTATAATACATTGATAACTTGTAAAGTATAATATAAATGTAATATGTATAACATCACATTTGACATATATGTACATTACAAAAAAAAAGATATAATCTCTGTGATCATTCTAATCTCTATCACTATTAATTAATATACCTCCATCATTAATGAAATTAAATAAATTTAAATACGTTAGAAAATTAATATAAAAAATATAAAAATAAATTTAAATTACAGAAAATATGAAAAATATAAAAAAAATTTAATAATTTCGGTTTCAAATTACAATGTAAAAAATTTACTTTTTGTAACAGGTAAAAAAATTTTTAAACTCGTGTGCCTATATGTGTGTTTGTTTCATTTTATCTTATTTTTTATACAAAAAATAAAATAAAATAAAATTAAAAAATAGTAAATTTGGCTGAAAAAAATTACTCCTAAAGAAAAAAAATAAATTTGTTTTCTGTACGCGGAAATTGCACCTTTTACACTATTCCACAATCTATCTAAAAAGTGTAGTAAAACGCGTTTCTTAATTACGCTTTCTATGATTCGCCTTAATTGCATTTTCTGCATTTTTTTTTTTTTTCGTTTGCACTAGATGTTCAAATTTTGGCCGGAAGAAAGAAGGAAAAGAGTTGAAATAAACATTACTTTCCACTTTCTTCTACACTCTGATAAAGATCTATCATCCGCATGGCGGCGCGCATACGACACGGCATGATGCGCCGCTGTTGATGATGCTGGTGATGTTGCTATCGCTCTATCTGTTTCTGCCGCTACTATCGCTATGCGTTATGTCTCGTTCCCAACTCTCCTTCGCTCCACCCAATCTTCCCCCCACCATCACTACCACTGTTACTACACTACTACTACTGCTACTATTTTACTACTACCATCACCATCACCATCACCATCACCACCGCCGCCACCGCCGCTGCTGCCGCCACCACTACCACCACCACTACCACCACCACCACCGCCACCACCGCCGCCACCACCACCACCGCCGCCGTCGCCGCCGCTGCCGCCGCCGCTGCTGCTGCTGTCGTTGCTGCCGACAGCGCATCGTGAATTCGCCATATTTGATATTATGGATATTCTTTCAACGCGTTCACCTTGCCGATTACGAATATGTATGCTCACTTTGACAGACAGGTATTTTCACCCGCCTCTTTCTTCCAGTCGCTCGTACAATTATCCTCACGGTGCTCCTCCTCGTACGTCTCGTTTACAACTGCGACATCCATGCAACTTCTACTCGTCTGCGATGGCGAATAACTGCTTGTCGAACGCGAGCGGCGACCGAAAGCTCGCGCCGCACCGCGACGCCATTTTCCATTGGACTCTACCAAATGACAGGGTCGTATTAACAAATCACAAAAGACCCTGAAAGAAGTATGTGTGTATATGCGTGTGTGTATGTGTGATGTGTGCGTGTATGTGTATGTATGTATGCATGTATTGTGCCGAAATTTAAAAAAAATATATATTTATATTTCTTTCTTTCCTACTTTTCTACCTTTAATTTTTTCAATGCGATTCGATAATTTTCTTCTTTTAGAAAAACACTTGATTTTGAGAAAAAAGATGTAATTGATAACTATATCTTGTAACATTGCAAACAATGCAAAGTTAAGAAAAAAGAAATTATGCCATTTGCAATCTTTTACATTTTATGTATAGTATTATTAATATACGATCATCATATGCTATGTTGTTAAATACATGTTACATATTTCGATCGGAAGCATAGAGAAACAAAATGTACAAGATACATTTTGCAAAAGCAAACAACACTTAAGCCTATGAATACGTGCGCAAACCTATATTACGAACATGAATATTCCTCAAAGCAACGAAAATGAAATTTGCGGCAAAATTAAGAAAAAAGTATCGAGAGCACACCATTAAATTTTGCATATTACGATAGAATTAATATGCGTTCGAGAGCTCGAGGCTAAAGACTAAAGCCATGTTCACGCTCGTGTGAACCCCGTTTAACGTAGCGATTGAGGTTTTCTCATCAGGATAATTTTTTTAAGATAACTTTCTCGAATCATACCTTTATCTTTCGTTGCATTCTCATTGCATACATCTTTTTAAAAGCGCCAAATTGGGAATTGCATCAAGATTTCGCAATTTTGCGAAAAATGAATCGTGAGGAGGATGCGCGTAAAGATGATACGAGGCAGTTAACGATGTTGTTATTTGAAGCTCGGAATTTTGGACAATGTGACATCGTCATGGAGGAAGGCCAAACGGCTCGAACAATTCCATGGATAAAGAATTGTGACGAGGATGCGCGCGATCGCAAAGATGGCACGAGACAGATGCCGATATTGTTATTCGAAGCTCATCGGGGTCTCGAACAACATGAGGAAGTAGGACGAACAACTTCACGGGTAAATCGGAATACGACAGAATTTCATCAAACTGATTTATCTTTAAGTCACTAATTTCATTAATACATTCTCCTAATCAGTATTTTTTGCAAAAAAAATATAATCGTGTTCCGTGATTACGACGGACAAATTTATCCCCGAAACTTTTGAATTTATCTAGTAACTAATAAATTTTTCGAGACAGTTTCTAATTTTCGGAGACAATTTCCAATTTCTCAAAACTGTGTTGCAATTTATTGTATCGGCTGGATTACGTGATTTAATTAAATATTTGCTGTATGTACATACGCACATATGCATATTTAATAATAACGAATAATAAATAAATCACACAATTATGGTTAATGTGAAACTAATTTAATAATTCTATGTAAATTACATTTCAATTATTAAATTGATAATTATATGTACATCAAATTAGAAATGTTTAACGTTGTAAGTCTCGTTTTATTTTTAGTACAGAGTTTCGGGCAACTTCTTGCGATCTTCATCCTCTTTCGCATCCCAGTTATTTGTAACTTCCCCGATAGCAAAAAGAACCACGCCTGTACCTCCGAATGCTCCTATTAAATTGAGGAAACCTTTTTCCAAAGCGAGATTAAAACCTAAAAAGCTTCGCTTCGTAGATAAAGAGAAGGATGAAGCGAAGGATGAAAATTGTTCGCAAAAAAGAACTAATTATTCGATAAAAATTTTCAAACAGAAAGCAGAATTTTCGGAGCAACAGAGCGAATCAAGATACAAATTTGATCGTGATAGTTTAAGTGCCGTATTGCACAATATGCGACTTGAATTAGACAAAAAGGAAAATGAAACGAATGAACGCGAATGCAATGAAAAAAGAACGAAAAATAAATGCTCCGTTGTGAAAAAATGTGTAAAGAATAACAATAGTGTTTTACGATCTTCAACATTAAACTACAGTTCAAAAGGTGAATATGTACACTTTCGTATATAAGCCGCAATATTCGATTATTACGATATATGATATATGATACGATATATGATAATCAATTAGTACAACAATAACAACAACAACAACAACAACGACAACAAGATCAATAATGATTAAAGTGTATTAACGATCATATTAACGAATTCATGAGTTTATTGAATCAGCATAATGCTACAATAATTATTAAATCAATATATGTATTAATTAGTAGTATGAGTGTGATTATTATGTTAGTATATGAATGATAGCTTGATTAAATAATAATAATAATAATAATAAATCAATCATTATGATTAATTGTCAGTAGAATGGTGATTTTAAAATGTTAAAAATAGTATAAAGTGTAAGGAAAACCTGTAAAACATATAAAATGATATGTATTTGTATATGTATTTGTGATAAGCTATGTTTATATTGTCATATTACGCTTTCTATATACATGTGTGTGTTAAACTTATTTATTCCATTTTCAAAACAAACGTGTTTTTATTATATATATATATATATATATATATATATATACATATATATAATACACATATATATATACATATATATATATATATATATATATATTGTAAAAACACGTTTGTTTTGAAAATGGAATAAATAAGTTTAACACACACACGCACGTGCTCACGCACTCACGCACGCGCGCGCGCGCCCACACACACACACACACACACACACACACACACACAAAATATGACAAACAAATTTTCTACAATTCTAAGATTATTAATGTTTTGATATTCGAATGTACTATTTCAAGCGTTGCATTTGCCATTCGAATAAACAAGAAATTAATTATAACAAAATACATATATCAATATGCAAAGTTTTTTCTTTCTTTTTTCTTTCTTAATTTGGAAAAATGCCCAATCACATTGTCATCGTGTAATGATATACTGAATAAAGAAGAGAAATTATTATAGTTACAATCGCGTACAAACGTGAGTATGTAGATTCAATGTTGTAAGAAAAATGGCAATACAGTGACTTTTATGATCCTATGGATATACCAAAAATCTGGCTATTATAGAATAAACTCGGATACGCATTATGTATTACGTGTATTATATAATATATATATATATATATATATATATATATATATGTGTGTGTGTGTAAAACCGGTAATCGGTATATGTTATCATTATTAGCAAATTATTCAAAACCTAACTTAAGTTTAATTACATATAAACCATAATATTTATTATAATAAATAAAGTATAATGCAGTATAATGCTCTCTTTTCCGATTTTTCTGTAATTTTGTAAATTTGTATATTTTCATACATAGAATATATTTTTAGAAGGAAAATTGTCACTCAAGTTCCAAACAAATATAGATTTGAACTTCAACCCATATAAAAAAAATAAAAAAGATGTAAATTTTGAATCACAAACTATTCTCGGCTATAATTTCAAATATATAAAGAAATAATTTGTTTTTAATTAATTAATTTAAGTAGAAAATGAGCATGCGTAGCCATAAATTATCATTTTCTAACTTACCGACATCAAAAACTGAAATTAAAAAGAATGGGATTTGAATAACAATTTTCCTTTTCAGAATACATTCTACGCATGAAAAAACAAAAAAATTTACAAAATTATCGGAAAAATCAAAAGAAAGAGCGTTTATTGCATATTTATCTAATAATATATTTAATAATAATAATAATTGATATACACATAATCACATCAATAGATAAAACTATCGCCATCTGCTTTATATCGGAAATACCAAGAACGGAGAAAATAGAAGAAGGTTTAATACAAAATAAATATAATGCTGGAAGCTCCGTACAGACTCGTGTAAAGTATGACTCATGATAGCTCGCAATTGTGAATGATCCTGAAACTATGGTTTTATGAATTATTCAAATTATCAATAATTCTTATGGATTTTAAAAAGCTTATATATATTTATAATATATAGATTTATTTAATAAGTTTAACTTAAATTTTGTTTTTTATTTATAACTTTTTGTATTATTATGTTACTTTATCACTATTATAATATCTATTTATTATTAGACTTTCTTAGTAAAATATCATGTAATTTTCTTTGAGGTCTTTACTCTTCAACAAGCCTAGCTAGATCGCAAAGACATCAAAGCTTATGCAAGAAATGTAAAAAGCACAATCTTGTAAAAAATGTTTTATTATAAATATATTATTTATTTATCTAAAAAAATAGAGGATTCTATTTAAGATTGTTATTATAATCTTTTTATTAATTCATAATCATTATTTGTGTTATTTCTTAACGCTTACATTATTTAATATATCCTTCTATTTTTTATAATTTTATTTATTGATGAATTATTGATTCAGTAAAACAGACCCACAAAACAAATTGTAAAAAATTATTAAAGAACGCTGTATTTTGGCACAAAATGCAAATCTGTCAATACTTAATAGATACTTAAGATTGAGAAGGTTTAATTATATTTCGCGCCTAAGAAAGACTTGCAAGAATCCGTGATGGAATAAAATGACACAGAGTTACTTCCAACACTAACCAAGTCAAGCGATTGTGTGACATAAGAAAAATTTTATCTTAAAAGTAGCATTAAGCGCAAAACAATTTTATTTAAATTTCTATAAATACATATACATTAATAAAGACACTTATTTTTTAAAAACAAATATTTTAAATTGTTGAAAATTTAAATCTTATTTATTTAATTTTATTTCTTTATTTTATTTATTTAATTTTAGCAGAACTTTAAGCTTCCATTTTATTAAAAAATATAAGATTTTGGAGAAAATTGTTTTAAATTGATTTTAGATTGAAAATAAATTACCATGCTGTAAGTATAAATCGATATAATCCAATAAGATGTCGGATGTTGATATAACAGATTATACATTGATATAAAAAAAGTGTAAAAAATTTCTTTATACTGTATTTTTTCATATCAAATTTATATGTTAGTGTATTATCTATACTTATTTTAAATTACAACTTTGTTGTAACTCTTGTTAATCTCTTGTAATCTTTCAATATTGTTCTTTCCGCAAAAAATGTCCATGCGTACGTGTGGTGTGCGCGCGCATGTGTGAAAAAGATGACCTGAAAGAGATTTCTAAAATAAGAAATCTGTTTTATCGAGTGATGTGAAATTCTCTGACCGACTAGTTCGTTTTACATAGTTACAAGAAATATGGAACAGAGGGCGAAACATGAATATAAATTATTGATTATTATCACAAATTATGATAATAGAATAATTAAAAGAAAGAAGATATGTCATATGTATGTTCAAAAATGTTAAATATAAAAAGAAAAATAAAAAAGAGTTATAAAATTATTTATAAATTTTGTTATATAGTTATAAATTTTGAATATTTTTGTACCACTAATTTTTCCTCATATATTCTTTTATACAAAATGTCGTACATATTGTTCGTGGTTACATATGTATATAAATCTTTTGTCTATTAACAATAATTATATAAAATTCTTAACAAATAAACATGAAATTATCATTATCAAAGTTATACATATACATATAAGATTTTATTATTTACGCGCGTGTGTGCGTGTGTATTACTTATTATGTTTTCTATCGATAAAAATTACATATATGTCTAAAGCAATTTTAATTAAAATATTTCAAAAACTTCTAAAAAAAAGCCTTCTTCTTTTAAAAGACAAATATTAAAAGTAGAATTTAATTATATGAAAAAAGTAAAAATGTAGTTACAATATATTTTTTATTGATGTCATGTGTGCAATGTATAAGCTTGCCGAACAACGGTGAGTCGCTGTATCCGCTGACGTCATGATGACCTGACGCGACCCCAGTGAACCCCGGCAGCGATATTAACATAGCGATTTACAATTGCTTATATACGCGTACAATCGGTTTCCGCTCATTGATTCTCTTTTCGCGCGTATCCATTTCATGCGTTTTAATAAATATTCTCTATTCAGGTATTATCGGTCTTCAAATGATTTACGCAGAGTAAAAATAAATCTATAAAACAAATATCAGTTTATTGTATATTGTACATGAAACATTACATTTTGAAAGGTTTCCGTTTCAAACATTGATTTAATTATAAAGTTTATAAAATTACAAACACAAAATTGTTACTTAACGTTTCAAAGATTTTGCGTTTAAAGTTAAAGGAATAATTTTTACATTCCCAAACACATATTTACAAATTCGAAAAAACACTAATCAATAATTTTTTCTCTTTTAAATTTAATTTTCCATGAAAACAGAAATTATGCGTATGATATAATCTAAGAGCCACGCCCATTTATAAAGGGAATGGCCAAACGATGTAAAAAGGTTCTCTCTTTGACTGCTTTGCTCTCTTTTTGTCATCGATCCTTTATCTATGGCACTCCCATGTTTGTCAACGACCTACGCCCCCATCGTCAGTTTCAAACTATATAACTACAATCAACTCTTCGAAGATCTGCTGTAATTTCCATAGAGTTCACGTGCTCATCTTGCATAAAAATAAAATATTTTATATATATATATATATATATAAAATATACCACCCCCCCATACACACACACACACACACACACACACACACACACATTACAAAACATATTATATAAAAAAAATTATAATACGATATATTAAATTAATGAAATATCAAGAAATATGCTCCTAAAAAATTTCTTACAAAAGGCCGCTATGTTTTCTTTTACTTATTAATTTGTCATTATTTTCACAATAAAAGTGTTTCTTCATTATTCTGCTTAACACCCGAAAATCGATTGTTACGCCATTGGCAACTGTGTTGATCTCGAGCAAACGCGTTTACGAAGTGTAATAAAAAAAGGGAAGCTAATTATAGTTGTGGCCTATGTTGGAGAATCGAGGACGCGAAAGAAAACACAACGACAAAATGAAAATGAAAAATATTAGTACATAGTAATGAAAAAGAAGAAAGAATAGAGTCTAATCTTTTCGAGTGTCATATCCTGGCCATGAGAAATATTTCTAAGGGAGAGAAAGGAGGAAAGGGGGAGGGGAGAGGGAGGAGGAGAAGGAGAAGGGGGAGAGAGAGAGAGAGAGAGAGAGAGAGAGAGAGTCAGAGAGAAAGAGTCATAATCTTCTTTTTTCTTACATGTCAATTAATATTTTTTTCATAATGTATTATATTTTTCATATAAAAAATTTTAAAAATTTTGTCAAATGATTAAATCACGTTATATTGTCCTTATTTTTTTTTTTTACATTTCGTATTGTTCCTACTGTTGAAATAAATTAATTTTAATGTACGACAAACAATTTCATTAAAATTATTATGTGTTAAAATTATTATTATGAATTTCTCATAAGAAATAACAAAAATTAATTACGATTAATTTACAAATTTATTAAAAACAGATTATTATAAAAATTGTAACAGATCGATTTCTTTCACGAGACAATAAATAATGAGATTCCGACCGCAAAATCTCACAATCTTATGCTCGCTTAGCAACACGATTTGAAGTCACGGGAGCATGTGATAACGAGAATGCGTGTACCCTAGCGAGCATATCTCGGGTTATCGGCTTTTTTCGGTGAGAGCAGTGAATAGCAAGTGAGCACGGAAAGTGTTATGTTAACTATGCGAAAGATCAATGCGACTGGACCGTAGGTCATCGGGCAAGAGATAGATTTGACACGATCCATCATTAAATCGAACTGACCGCGCACATCCCTGCTTTATAATAATGTATATTAATATAGATATAAACAATTGCAAAATAAAAATGTAAAATACACGCACGCACACACATTTAAAATTAATACATAAAATGCTGAAAATACCATATAGAAATAATATTCATTCACGGAAAATTGTTCTTATCGTATGTTAAATAAATACAGTTCCATAGAAACAATTTTAATTTGTGTTACACCGATCTCTCACATGACTAATATAAAACGAAAGATCCTCGAATTTAAACGTTGTTTTTAGTTAGCAAAAGAAAACTGTACGAAGGAACAATAGAAGGAAGAGGAAGAAAAGCGAAGATTAGAGGAATCTGCTTCCCAATCTAAATCTTGCTTCAAAACCTTCAAAGCCACTAGAGCTGAAGAATATGGCGGTCAATGCCATCGTCTGAATACTATTAGTCGAGACGCCTGGTATATTTTCATCGTGGCCTACTAATATACTGCACGAAGTCTCCGCTTGAATCATTTCTCTATAGATCTCGATCAAATACAAAATGTTGAAAAATACTGTTAAAGATTTCGAAAGAATTAACAATTGCTTTATTCATTTTAAACATGATATAATAACGTGATAAATAACATAATTGATGATGATGGATATTGAAAATAAGATTGGAAATAACCTGGTTTCCATTAAAGCGATTCAACTATTTAAAACTTGGTGTTTGCACAAGTCTACTTTTATTATGCACATATGTGATAATACTTCTCGTACAATTGATCGTTATTTTCTTAATGTTTCCTTCCCTCTCCTCTCCTCGGCATTACCATAAGTAATAAAGCTAATAAGCATTGATAATTTAGCATTTAAAAATGTTCTAAGATCTTTTCTTCGATAGATAGAGCTATTCTCTTATTTTCGCTTAAAGATAAGCAATTTTCAAAATTCAAAATTCACAATATATGATATCTTGCAAATAATATCTCATTAATATTAAAAATTACAAAGTACAACGATATAATAATTTTTTTATGGTGCGTGTGGTATGTGTGTGTGTGTGTGTGTGTGTGTGTGTGTGTGTGTGTGTGTGTGTGTGTATGTGTGTATTGTATTGCGTTACAAAGTATATTTCAAATTTATAACCCAAAAGTTTATCTATTGATCATAAATTGTTAAGTACTCTGATAAATTAATTAATATCACGTCATATTGTCTAAAACATTATTTCTATCATTATCGTGCATTCGAGTTCTTGATAGTTTATCGATGTTATTTCAAGCGAACGTGGTCTCTGAACATGGTCCCTGGTCTGACGATAGGTGAAGTATTACGGAATCACGTAGGCTTCCATATATTCATGAATACAGTCGCACGCATAGGAAAAGTGCATTTGCATGTGAACAGTATGGGTCTCTTCGGGTCGGCAAATATCTGACTTTGACCAACGTATAATTAATTTCGAACTTACGATGTCTTTTTTCACAATGTAATTTTTTAAAAAGGAAAAAAAGTCAATTGTCCATTATAAGGACGCATTCTTTAACAAGAAAATTATGATAAATGATATTTTCGGTAAAAATATTATAATAAAATACATGATAAAATATTTTCGGTAATTCGACACGAACAAATATTTTCGGCAAACATGTATTTTCAAGCTTGATATCAAGCTTGATACTTTTCGCACAAAAGATTAAATATAACTTGAAAAAATTTAAAAACAAATTTATCTCTTCTTCCTTTACTTGTTTTAAAACGTAAAATATAAGACAATTTGAGCTTTATGCGATATAATCCTCATTCTGCGTATTGAATTTATTTTGTCGTACTGTTATCAACGATGCCTTTCGCCCTATTTCGTAAGAAGAACGAATGACGACGGTATTCGCTTTGATAAAATTTTTTGAATTTACACTCCAGGGTAACATTACGAGGTCATCGCGGTCAGGATAAATAGATAAGATTATTGACGTTGAACGGTTATAAGTGCATCGGTTACGTAAAACGAGACGACGAAAACGAGATGGATTATAGGACGAGAAAATGACACTAGGTTAATATGAGACTAGGGATCATTAAAGGATTTAACACAAAGAAAACATCTGTTATTCAATCTGGTTTATTTATTTGTTCTTTCGCTCTTTTACTTTACATTCCTTCATCTTTTTTTCTATTTTATTTTCACAATTCTCTTATTTTCTTTAATTCTTTTATTTAATTTCAGCTTATTTTACATTCATTATTTATATCATATTTGATTTGACTATATGCGTGTCATTTCCTATTCCTTTTTACCTGCTTTACATCACTTTACAAGTTTACTCCGTAATAAAATAAGTACATTTCTCAAAACGAAAAATAATGAATAAATAATAAATTGAAAATATCACAACTTTTACTATCCACTTTGCTCTCACGTTGCTCTGGTGTTTATCGAACAATCGTTAATTCGTGTTTGCTGATCACCGATCACCGATGACCGGCTACGACATCGCACGCTATCGAGAGGCAAATTGAAAATTCCAATCTATAACTTATGTAATGTTCGCCTTCTTCAATTTCGTTATCCAGACGGAAAAATAGTCGAAAAGTAGTCAGAAAGATTTGAGAAGATTGCAACTTGAAATGTGCTTTGGTAAAGATCGAAGCCCCATGATAAAGGTCCTACAATGCTAGATAGTCTTGAGTATGCGTTCGGAGTATGTTTGCTTAATTATTGGAACGCACGTACGGCGATCCTATAAGAAAGCATGTTTAACCTGCTGATGAAGGGGCGTGGTGGCGTTTGGACGTCAAGTGTATATATATATATATATATATATGTAAAACACGTTTGGATGTACAACTAAAGTTGCCGTATTAGAAATTAAAAATACACTTTTTACACACGGATAGATGACTCTTTAACCAAGGTTGGTCACATTTTAAACTTTTATATCTAAAAAGCTACTCTATTAAAAAAAAAATGGCACACCTTTCATTATTTCATTTTTCACAAATATTTTTCACTTTTATGCTGTAATCTTATTATCCTAAAATTTCGAGACAATACACACGTGCGTAAGTTTCTCTTTGCCAAAAGTTGCTAGGGAAAAGCAACGAAATATGAAAATTAAAACAGACTCTCTTAACGATTGTATCGCATTTGTCATACTTAAGGGAATTTTAAATCACACAGGCAAGGATCCATATAGGGAATAAGTTATAAAATACCAAACAACAATTTCAAATATCGTAAAAACATAAAAACATAAAAAAACTTACCTTAGCCTAAAAGTCAACCTTAATTATTTCTATCTAAAAAAGCTAAACGTTTGGAAAGCAACGTTTTCAAAAGAACATCTAATAAAAACATTCTTGTGTATACTCGTGTATCACAATCGTATCTATTGTACATACAATTGCTTTTTAAAAGCTATTCAGACAAGAACATATTTATATACTATTATATTATATACTATTTATGACTGATAATAAATTTTTATAATTAATCGGAATAATAAAACTACATTTATCCGATGTAAGTAGATGAACCACTGCAAATTATGAAGTTAAGATTGAAAGAGATACTTCTCTTTTTCTGAACAGGATATAAGTCTTATCATACACGAAAAGGTCGATTTTTTCAAGTTTTGGTGCTCAATTTACAGTCAATAGCAATTCTCAATTTACAATAACTCTTATTTCAATAATTTTTAATGAAACCAATCAATTAAATATAAAGGAGAAAATTTTAATAAATATTTATACACCTTAATACACTAATATTCAATATAAATTTATATTAATAGGATAATATAATATCAAATTTTGTTAAACTGTAACACTGAATTATATAAATTGATTTAATAAAAGTAATATATTTTTAAAAAGTTTCATTTACGTCTATGTATTGTGTGAAAGTTGATAAATAGATACACATATAATAATATATAAACATCACATATAATAATATATAATAATGTTATAAAATATGGAGTGTATGTATTACTATGGTCGGAATCGGAGATGCAAACCGGTTCTGAAACGAAACGATGGGCCAACCCAAATTTGGATAAATCAAAGGTAAACTCAAACCAAAAGTTTCAACAACACACGTATACTTAGATCAAAATTTATAATTTATATAATTATACAAATCAAAATTATTTCATATACAAAATTACATTCAAACATATTCGTAATAAAATATTATATATCATTTCAGTAAACTTATCTATTTTTTCAGTCCACTGAAATAAATATATCTCCCATGAAAATATTAAACAATACTTCATTAATATTATTGAATATACGAATGAAAATTAAACCTAAATGAATTACAATCTAAAATTTGCTTAAAATTTTAAAAAATACGAAGCAATTTAATATCGGAATCAGTCTAACTCTAGAGACTAAAACTGAAGCGTTTTTATCACAATCGCAAGATCATGATTGCAAGCTTTGATTTAAGACTAGAAAATCGCAAAGGAAAAACGGCGTACATTAACTATCCGTATGTTTAACTAATATCGAAATATTTAGTAAAATATGTTGCAAAGAACATGTCGCCTTCGATTCTCTTAACGCATGTACATGCATGTGATGGCACGTAAATGCAGTCATTGGCCCCAGCCTGCCAGGTTGGCCGACGGAACCACCGCCACCTGCGCCATTCACGACCAGCCAATCCTCACATTGCCGAAACTGCGTGAGACATCGACTCTTCCCCTTACTTCCCTTTACCAACACGCCGGGTCGGACTGGACCGCGATTCGACTTCTGAACTCGACATGCTTCCACGAGCACGCTTCCCCTATGCGCAACGTGGCGTGGTAGTGAAGGAGTGCGGTAACGGCGCGCCGAAGGGGGTAAGTTACGACGGTCACGACGGCTAGTGAGGAAGGGCGCAGCACGGTAGAAGGAGAAACTTGGCGGTGCGTTGCCAGCCGGCCGACGCACAACGCGGCCGCTCAGTTCGCTTCGATCGGTCGAAGCATGCGGATGTTATTGGTGTGTAATTTGTATCTTCCTTCTCGACTCGTTCCGTCTTGTCTCGGCTTGGCTCGGTTCGGTGCGGTTCGTTTCGTCTCGTCTCGTCTCGTCTCGTCTCGTCTCGTCTCGTCTCGTCCCATTCCGTCTCGTCCCATTCCGTCTCGTCCCATGTCATCCCATTCTATCCCATTCCATCCCATACATTCCATCCCGTCCCGTTCCGTTCCGTCCTGTTCCATTCCATTCCATTCCATTCCGTTCCGTCCCGTCCCATTCTGTCCTGTTCCGTCTCGTTCCATTCTATCTTGTTCCGTTCCGTTCTATCCTATTTCGTCCCGTTCGTCTCGTTCTATTTCATTTTGTCCCAACTCATCCTGTTCCGTTTCATCCCATCCCATTCCATCTCATCCCATTCCATGTCATCCCATCCCATTCCATGTCATTCCATCCCATCCCATCGCATCCCATTCCATCCTATCCTATCCTATCCTATCCTATCCTATCTTATCTTATTCTATTCTATCATATTCTATCTTATCCTACTCTATCCTATCCTATCCTATCCTATCCTATCCTATCCTATCCTATCCTATCCCATCCCATCCTATCCTATCCTATCCTATCCTATCCTATCCTATCCTATCCTATCCTATCCTATCCCATCCCATCCTATCCTATCCTATCCTATCCTATCCCATTCCCATTTCATTCCAACGCTTCCTATCCCATTTCCAACCCGTCTCATCTTACGCCATCCCGTCTTATCCCATCCCATTCCATTCCGTCCCACCCCGTCCCGTTCCATTCCATTCCATTCCGTTCCGTTCCGTCCTGTTCTGTCCCATTCCGTTCCATCCAGCTCCGTCTCGTTTCGTTTCGCTCGCTTCGTCTCGAATCGTCTCGTCTCGTCTCGTCTCGTCTCATCTTGTTTCATTTCGTGTCGTCTCGTCTCGTCTCGTCTCGTCTTGTCTTGTCTCGTTTCGTCTCGCCTCGTCTCATCTCCCACTGCCTTATTACATTTTACGCTTTCCTACGCCTTTATTCATGACATATTAAATCGTAAAGGGCAATGTATTTTGCTCGCGGAAAAATAATCGATTCTTTAATGATTGAAAGATATCGCGTATTTTTTATCCTTTCATTCTTTTGAATGTAATCTGATCCGATGTCAAAGCATCTATTTACTCTTGTCTTCTTTCCTTATCGTTCGTTATTGCTTCTACCTTCTTTTTTATTACTTTTCTGCTCCTCGCCATCTTTTTACCTCCTCTTAGATATCGTGAAGTATACGCTCCCGGCTGACAGTGCGCTTTTTAGGTCTGCGCGTGTGATTCGCGCAGTGGACGTCGTCATTTCCCCTTCCAACCCTATTTTCTTTCCTCTTTTCTTTCTTCCTTCTCTCTCACAATTCTCGATGAACCAGAAATCTCCCTCTCAAGCGAAAAGGGTGGAATTCATCGCGGACGTTTTATATGAGATCACGAGACAACAGCGATAGCAACGACGACAACAACGACCATGATGATCATGATAATGAAGATTGATAATAATGATAATAATAATAATGATATAGATAATAATGAGAATAATAATTATATTGATAATGATGACGATGATAGTGGTGACGACGACGACGAGAACGACATGCCAGACGAATATCCAGGTGATCAGACTCCATGCAAAAAACGAGCGCTATGATGTCATTTTCTTCCTCAATCGACCGACCGACCGATCGATGGATTAATTGATCGATTGATCGATCGATCGAGCGAGCGAGCGAGCGAGCGATCGATCTATCTATTTTCCTCGGCATAATGTGCGCACATATGGCTGATAAATATTCTACTCTTTATCGTCAGGTAAGTGAAGGTCACGAGCGGGATTAAAATCAAAACGGCGCTTGTGATCAATTGAATTTTTTCAAATATCTAGTGAAAGTAGCGTAGAAATTTTTGTATGATTTATATATTTCTTTTTCAGCTTCAACTTTCATTTTTCTAGTATCAAGTCTTATCACTTATTTTTTTCTTTCTTTATATGGAAATTTGTTGGACGGAATTTTTAAATGTTTTATTCATTATAAAATAATTTACGTATTACGAATTACGAAATTATTATATTAAATTATTTTCTTTAAATAAATGTTCTTTATTATATAATATGCAAAAGTAAAAAAAAAGTTTTTCTTATATTCAATTTTGAGTTTTAAATGTTGAAATTTCAAGATTGTTATATAAATTAATTTTCTGTTAGAGTGATGATTTATCATTCTCAAATTTCATATTTACATAGTTTTTAAAAAATTATTTTTGAAATTGATTGAAATTAGTTTATCTTTGAGAAATTTATAACTTATAGCAATTTTTATATAGAATATCTTATTTCATTAAAAAAACTTCATATATTTTTTTATAATTATATATTTTATAATTTTTTATAATTTTATATTTTTATATAATTTTTTATATATTTCAAGATAAATTTAGTCACATGATTTTTAAAGGTATGACTTTTCTGTTACACACATCTGACATTCCGTTTTTAGACCAAGCAAGATTTGTTAATCTTTTAATTGCAAAACATTTTATCCATATAAAATTTGAAATTCATTTAATATGGACTATATATCGACTATATATCGACAAGAAATTAATATATTTGAACTAATTATTCTTCTCCATAATGTGTCATTCATTTTTTCATATCTCTTTCAGAAAGACAAAGTACATATTGCACCATCTTATTTTATACCTTCATCATCTTAATAATATTCATTCTTACCTCCCCCTCCTTCCTTTCTTTCATCATCCATCTCATATAACTCTTCGCGCGCGCGCGCGCGCGCGCGCACGCGCACGCGCACGCGCACGCGCACGCACGCACGCACACACACACACACACACACACACACACACACACACACACACACACACACACACACACACACACACACACATTCGTTTTATATTTAATATTTTATATAATATATAATTTCCATATTCTATACATAAAATATAATATTTAATTTTATTATATTTAATTTTTTATATATTGAGATTATCGAAGAAGAAATTATCTAAAATTCTTAAAATTCTAATTTGCAAAAATAATTTAAAAATGTCGAGTTAGAAAATTTATAATTATAAATTATATAAATTTTCGAGAATGCGTTACATATAAGTGTATATAATATTGCAAAAGATTTAAAAATTTTTGTGCGATGTGTGAATGTGTGTGAGTATCCATATGTGTGATATGTGAGTGCGCACGTGCACGCATGTGTGCGCTTCTATAATTCTAATATTTTCTCTATAATTTTTGCAATAAGTAGAAAATATTTATCAAATATAATCTTAATTATAAATTTTTAATTTTTATGCCATTAGAATGCAACATATATATTTTCTTTTCTATAATATAAAATGTGAGATAAGGCAGATAAATCATAAAATAATTTAGTTTAATTTAAATTTATTTATTTATTCATCTTTACAAAAAGATTTGTTTGATTGGTTCGTTAAATTAATACAATTAATTATTTTTATTATATTTTTACGACACATCTGTTAATTCTACGTATCTGTTAATTTTTTATAGCATAGAATGTAAGAACATGTGCAAAAAATATATGACGGTATGATACTTTTGGCGCGACATCAGATCAAAGTATAAATCTCTATTAGTTATGTAATCATGAGATAATACAGTCACATCATTTTAACATAATTCTTCGTTTTAACATAGTTCTTAATAAAATCAATCGAAAAAAATATCGGATTAAAAAAATATCTGATTAAACAATAAATATGTTTAATATGACGCCCATGTTTAATTTGCAATATTATAATTAAATTTAATTTTTTCAAAAGTACCTAAAGTATCGGTACTTAAAGAAGTATCTAAAGTGTCGATACTTAAAGAAGAAGCTTGTAAACGTAATGTATAATAGAAATTTGCGTTTATAAAAACTTGTATATTTTTGTAGTATTTCTTTTAAATTAAATTACTACTACTAACTAATCGGATCAATAGTTTAATAATTAAAATTAATTTAAATGATTATCGAACGATAAACCGAACAAATATTACGTAATCTGGAAAACATATTTATGAAATGAAATAATTGTAAAGTAAAGAACAAAACGGAATACTAACAATAGAATGAAATACTTTTCACTCCTGCATTGGGCGAATTTTGCTTGGACAAACGGCACGCCCAGTATGGCGTGATATTTAATTAAATTAACCATGCTATAGAGTCCAGTTCCCTGAGGTCATTCCCATGTCTCATCATCTTTATTCCATCGTATCTCTTCATTGCGTCAGTTTTTCAATTTTATTATATTTCTCAATACATTTCCGTTATTTCTATTTGTTAAGATTTTTTTTTTTACAAAGAAAGTACATTACGTACACAGTACATAAGTTTAGTTTACGTTCTTTCTATCGATTTTGAAATAGTCTCTTTAAACTTGGGTATCCGTGCCAAATATTTGGTCTAAACTGAATAACAAAATTTTCCATCTTAATCTTATGGAGCTTGACAATATAACAGCTGTATAAGAGTATTCCGTATTAGAAAAAAGTACAGAGTGAAATGTGAAGTTTGAAATTTTATATATATGAATGTTTTAAAACCTGATTAGATCTAAATTTGGTATAGCAAAAACAAATATATATATATATATATATATATATATATACGGTTCTAGTCAAGGTCTAGATATTGCATATATATATATATATATATATATATATATATATATATGCAATATCTAGATCTAATTACGAAAATGCGTAATCTCTGAATGTGAAGGCATATATATGGCGTGTAATGTATTTTATTTGAGCTTGGATAGCGAACGGCAGCACTCTCGTCTCTCGACCGGATGGAGCAGGATGGAGGAGCCGTAGGCCGTAGGCCGTAGGTTCGTTCGTTCGTTCGCTCGAAACGCGAATAAGAGAGAGAAAGAGAGAGAGAGAGAGAGAATGTGTCGCGTCGAAAACCACGTATAGCGCATGCGTGAGCGTGGATAGTCTGGCGCCAGCAGGTGCGGTTAAATATAGCTTATGCAACGGTATCCTCTCTCTTTATTTGCGCACTCCCTTGATTCTCTCTCTCTCTCTCTCTCTCTCTCTCTCTCTCTCTCTCTCTCTCTCTCTCTCTCTCTCTCTCTCTCTCTCTCTCTCCCCCTATCTCTCTCTCTCTCTCCCTCCCTCTCTCTCTCTCTCTCTCTCTCTCCCTCTCTCTCTCCCTCTCTCCCGCCTTTTTCTCACTGTCTTTTCTTTTCCTTCTGTGCTCTCTCTCTCTCTCTCTCTCTCTCTCTCTCCCCCCCCCCCTCCCTCTCTCCCCCCTTACTCCTCTAAGGAAAGCTCGTAAACATGATTATACAAAAGTATTATCGGATCTCATCCTTAGCTAATCATTATTTCATTGACTTTTGTTCATCGAAAGATTGCATGTGACAGAGTTTTTATTTTCAACTCGATCTCTATGAAATTTGTGTAGATTTATTCAATACTATATGTGAATGTATTCAGGAAGATACAAGTTAGTTATATTTAACTTTATACTGCGCACAATTGTTTATTGTATAATTTTATTTACAAGAGAAAAGATTATTAATTAATGTTTTAAATGTCATCTTATCCAAGACAATATATTTGATAACTTGTTACGCATGTATATTTGGCATGCGAGAAATGCGAGAAATGCGAGAAATGCGAGAAATGGCGAGATGACTTGACATTTCTTGATTTTATATCATTATAAAACGCATTGCAATTAACCCATTATAATAAGTCATTCAATAATTTACGTCGTAACGACACTATCTCGTAATTTAATTCACGCACACTTCTTTTTATATACTTTCTATAATATTAATTTAATTAATAGATATTATTAATATCATTGTTATTTTTATATAATAATATAGAGACTAGATGAGTCGTACAATTTAAACGACATCACTCATACAATGTACGAGTGTGAGCTTATATTTACGACGCATGAGTCGTATAATTATATTCGTCTTTTTCACGACAATAAGAAAAGTAAGAGAACTAAAGAGGAAAGGGTCCGGACGTTTAACTCTCAGTGACCTCTCTTTTGTGTAAGTTTAACAAATAGTAATAAAATTTATAATAATATATCTTACACACAATGCTGCCACTTTGATTTTGTATTATGATTACAATCGACGATCTAAAATGATCGTAAATCCGCCAAGTCATTTGCGCACTTTAATACATATGCGTGGTATGATACATGTGGTATGTTGATCAACAGGCTTTATTTGCATCTGCAACAAACATGGAGCTACAGTATATCCCGCATCTTATAATAATCCGACATTTCCATTCATCCAGCGTCCATCTTATTTCTCGTGTTTCTACGAAATTGAAGATCTTCCAAGTGGATTTGCGAGCAACGCAATACTTGTAAGAAATTAAGAATAATTTCAAAAATAATTTCCTTCGTAAAGTTTTGAATAAATTTTAAGATGTTAATAACATTTAATAATTACAATTTTTTATAACGTTGTAGAATTATTATTGTATTTACTTAATGTTTTACATGTAAAATGTCCAAAAGAATTTAGTATTCTCTTCAACTATTTTTAATCTAACGATAAATATTTAGAAATGATTTATACTCCGTATAATTATCATCTCGCGTTTTTAAAAATCTTTTTTATTTACGATTTAGAAATTTGAGAAAATGTCAGAGTATTATCTCAATCTCCAACTTATACGTAATATAAATTATTTGATTTGGCATAGGAATTTTTTTAGAAACTTTAAAGTATGTTATTTTCATTAATCTTTTCGATATGAGATTGAGGCCATGCAGAAATTATCGATATATTGATACAGATTGATCTCGGTTTAAACAAGTGTTTTTCGATAGCTCTCTGAATATCTCGTTGAATGAGTTCTCGTGAAAAGAATTGTACAGTGATGAGATACATATTAATATATCTACATTATCTACATTTATTTTGCTATTCGATGCTTTTTATTTTTAATCTTGTCTGCAGTTTCAATTCGTCTTTCATACGAAACATTATAATTGCGAGAGAAAATGAAAATATAACATTGCCAATTACAACGTGTGTATGTAAAAGTATGCATAGTAAAATCCTGTACACATAAAATTTGATTGTATTTCTACATCAAATGGAATATGTTGTTTTGTATGTGCGCGTATTATTATATAACCTGTGCTAATATAATAATGTAATACGCGAGAGGTGAAAAATCTGGGAAATTTTTTTTTCTTTACAAGAATGAAGTTATATAATAGTATAATAGAAGTTATATAATCGATGAAAATTTCTTCTTTGAAATTCCTGATGATATTCAATATTTCAACAGCGATATTTATTGTTATTACATGCAACATTTGAGACGATTAGTACAACAATGATGTATGTACGAGAATACACATACAATATGTAATCTGTTACAAATCTAATAATTCAGTCTCCTCATCTAATCGCTTTAGTAAATTTACCTTTTTTCTTTTATACATTTATACTCTTCCATTATACATATATTGTATTTTGTATTTACTATACAAATCATGCGAGAAGAGAATAAAAATATCGTTAAATGAAAGTGATTAATTGTAAACAATTTTACACTTTCTGACTTTTTTAAAGTCTTTTATAAGCTTTCTTCATATTTTTCTATTTCATCTTCTGAAATTTTTCAAAGTTATATTTAGTATCATATTACATTATATTTTTTTTTTAATAAGACAAGAAAAGTTTGAACTGATTGTGAAATATCTGCACAAACGAAGATTATTTATAGATAAATGGAATAAATGCAATTATCTTTAAGAAATATATTAATATTAATATTTTGAAAATATCAATGTACCGGCATAAAAAGCTGTTAAAGTAAATTATTACTGTTATTATTATTTGTTATAATTATTTTGTTGATAATTTGATTATTATTATTATAATATTATTAGGAGAATGCAATTATATAAGGGAAATTACGTCGCTGAAACGTTGTGTAGGAATATTATTTTTAATATTAATTCCTTTAAAATATCCTGAAAATAGTATTAGTTTTATATATCGCTCGAAGAAGTCACGTCAATGCGGTACGACCAGTTCGGAACTCGCTTTCACGAATATTGCTATGACGACACCTGCATATAAATGCAGAGATCATCAGTCACTTCTTCGGATTTTCGTTTTAATATTTAAATGTGACCGTGCAAATGAAAAATAGACGCTTAGAAAGCGAGAGAGAAATATAAACCCGCCCACTACATAAATGTCCTTTGATATTAAACGCAATCAGAAAGACTTGAAAATTTAATGCTTTTTTTGCCTAATTCTCTCACAAAGAATTAATTTCTATGATACTTAGATTTCATAAACATCTCCTATATACTTATATTTATACATTTAATTCTACTTAAGAATAAAGAAAAGATTATCTTATTATGGGGGAGAGAGAGAGAGAGAGAGAGAGAGAGAGAGAGATTTATCTTTGTGTAGTTATTTTTTCTTTTATACTTTTTCTTTTTGTAATTTCGATAAGGTCTATTCTTATATCAGAGCAAATCTCCAGCAATTAAAAGCAAGTGGACAAAGTACAATAAAATATAATTATAAAAAGGGAATTGTAAAGAGCAAAGATCGTTCTTCACGTGGCAAGACAAGATGGCTACCGGCTACAGTATACGGAGTATCTGTTCACATCTTACCGGGCAGCATTAGATTGAAGTTCAAAATTCTAATACTGTCAGGTAAAGATGTCGTCAGGATTCCAAAGACGACGATTTAAATAAAGAAAATTTATCAACGAATAAAAGCAGGTTTGTAACTTTGATATAGAGAGTTGAACACAACAACAAAATTTTTCCATTTCTCTTTTTATCATAAAACTTATGATAAATTTTACTATAAGTTATTATGTAAATCACTTAATGTAAACTTATTATAAATATAAATAAAGCGTATTTATATGCATAAATAAAATATATTGTAAAATAATATATTTATATATGTAAAATGTATTTAGAATGTAAAATATATTTATATGTTTGTATGCAACAATTATATCCAATTATATATAAGTGAATCTTTCTACAATAATAGTTACAGAAATTCGATACATTTAAATGACTAAGAAATTCCTACGATAGATGAAGATTCTCGTCGTTATATAATTTCGTAAATTCTTCATGATAAGAAATATAAATATCTCCCGTGATAATAAACTATCACGGATTTTACGGATTCTTATCTAGAATCACTATTAATACGAGTATATGTCTGTTCTTCTTTTTTGTAAAAGCAAAATGAAAAATTAAATCTTTTATAATAAAACAAAAGAAAATAATGTGTATTTTATGTATACTTATCCACACATTATATCAATGTATAATCTAATTAATAATCTGAAATAAAAGGAATCGAATTTTACACACGCACGCTCTCTCTCTCTCTCTCTCTCTCTCTCTCTCTCTCTCTCTCTCTCCCCCTCTATATATATATATATATATATATATATATATAAAACAACATTTGATAACATTATTCTTTTCTCTCTTTGATGGAAATTCTTAAGATAATAAATAACATCCAGTATAACAATCCAGTGAAACAATTTTCGAGATATGATTCTTCCAAGTTTTATTTGGCCATGCCAGAAAGTGCTCGTTTCTCCTAGGAAGCTACAAAAAGACCCAAGTCTTCGTGCGAATAGTCTATCTAAAAATAGAGAAAACGATCTCTGAAAGTTTCTCGGTGAGAGCAGAAAGATTGAAAGTATATCATGTGTATGCTGAATATTCCATAAAATTATCATAAAAAATACTCTATAAAAAATTATCTCGTATTATAATTATCTCGTGATAAATTATATCGTTTACGTTTTCGTGTGTTTAAACCACATAATAATATATTGATATCTGTATCATGACATAGATAGGTAATGTATTAATGTATAACAATGTGTAACAATTCATAATATTGTATTTTATTCAGTATATTTATAAGTAAATATATTCAAATAAATATATTCAATTTTTGAAAAATATATTTTATATTGACTAAATATCTCTTTTTTAAACTAAAAAAGTAATAAAAGAGACAAAAAATGCAATATTCACTTTTTCCGATTTTTATATCCTAATAATATTACAACCTTCTTACATATCCGATATATATTTATTACTTTTTACCAGTTATGAATATTTAATATGTATCAGACATGCAATGTATTAACAATTGTATTATTTTTTTAACATAAAACCGGTTACTTGAAAAAATTATAATACACAGAACGTGCACATATATGTATGTTTAACTTATATTTCTACCTTGGTATATGCGACATCAAGAAGATGATATACTATATGAAAATATCGACATGGCAACCGAGACCGACGCAGCTAATACTCAATGAGTATTTTACCGACAGATTTTTGATAATTATCATGTGACGTTTGACAAATGTGCGTGATTTATTGAATTTTACAAATTTAAATTTCTGCGATTCAAAATTCAGAATTTAGATGTTTGCATTATAATCTTCAAACTTGAAATTTTAGAAACTGCGATTCTTGGAATTTTTATTTAATGTATAAAAATATTGGATGAACTGAGAGAAACTGTATTATCGATCGAAATGACATCCAAAAACAGTGGTGTTGTGTGTGTGTGTGGTGTGTGTGTGTGTGTGTGTGTGGTGTGTGTGTGTGTGTGTGTGGTGTGTGTGTGTGTGTGGTGTGTGTGTGTGTGGTGTGTGTGTGTGTGTGTGTGTGTGTGTGTGGATGGTAAATAAATGAAGAGATACCATGCAATGTCATGCATTACCTTATCTAATTATGCACACATCCGTGCATGGATGTGCAAACGTACATACGTACATACGTACATACATACATAGGTATATATAATACGTATGTATGTACATATATACATCGCGCGTATTAGCATCCACATGCGCGCGCTCACGAACGCGAAGTGATCTCTCAGCTGTTTGTCCGAAACTCCGAAACGCTGTGGTGCGAGGTGCGAGGTGCGAGTTGGTTTCGAAGCAATCATCGGAAATCGGAAATCGTCAGCAGTCGTAGTCGACTGAGGCGGAGATGACTATAGGAATCATACCACGCGAATTTTCCGCACTACAACGTCGTGTTTATTTTTAGTCTCGAGTGTGCCATGTCACGTCGTCGCATCGACGCGTCGACAAGATTTTTGCCGTGTAATTACGTGCCGCGAAATTCCTAAAAACTCGGGGACTCGGGGACACCGCACTAGGCACTAGGAATTTGCTCGCGGCAGTAATTCTTTCGTATGATCCATTCGCTGTGAGCAGCGGCGATTTGAGCTCGATCTGATCAAGGATCTATGCGCTGTTGAAAAATCAGCTGGTAATTTTATCAAGAAGCCAACTATGAGGAAGACGCGCGTCAACATTTTCCATGATATCTATTATCAGCCGTACGACGATTGCACGAGGCTCAAACTCTACTCCAGTAGCAAAGGTAAGATAATCTCTTTTCTCGGCATATAACATAGATGTGTAATGCGAATGTATGTGATAGTTTGACATAAACTTATACGCGATTAGATTTTTCGAGTTGTAATGCGTAATTGAAACATCAATCATTTTCTGTTTTCGTTGACTTGAAATAAAACAACATATTATTACTTCACTGCTCTGTTTCTTATCATGCCTGACTACAATCTTATTTCAATTGAATTCGACAAATTGAAAAAAAAATATTTCATGTTTTATTATAATATTTCTTGTTTTACAGCTAGCTTACAGTTGATACAGCGTATGTCGTTGCTGAAAAGATTGAAAGTCCACAATGGTTGCGTGAATTCTATTTGTTGGAACAGTAGTGGAGAATTGATACTGTCTGGAAGTGACGATCAACATCTTGTTTTAACTAATGCACATAATTATGAGGTACATTTTTATTTTACCATTATCAAGATTTGTGACAATCAAATGGATACCTTATACTTGGAATTTTATATTTAGAATGATTTTACAATGTATAATAATTAATGAAAGTCTATCTGTGTAGATTTTTTTGCACATATTTTAATTTAGCAATGTTACTACACACAGCTGGCGATTAAAATGTATCGATAACTTAATTCTACTACTTTCCTTAACTTGAAATTTAGTTGTGGACCATCAGTCAAAAAAGATTGCGTGCCAAGATTATTTTTGAGTTTATCCTTGAAAGCTGAGTATGTCCAGCAGTTAATTATACTTGGCAATTCTCAAAATATTTTTTTAACCTCTGACTCAGTTTGGGAATGTAATATATGTATTTGTGTAAAACGATTTTGTATAAATTATAAAGTGAGACGATTGTAATAACGCACGATTATATTATTATGCTATAGATTTCATCTATGGAAGAAGTACAGTGTATTTGTGCCCCTTTTCTTTATATTTTATTCTACTCTATTCTTAAATTTTTTTATATTAATTCTTGGTTTTTGTTGATACTAATTACCCGATTGTTTAATCGATCACTTTAATATAATATAATATAATATTAATCTAAATCTCATTTAATATCTCATTTAATATAATGGCATGCAAAAGAAAAGTATCTCGTTATTTGTTCGGAAACATAAAAACATTACATTAAGCATGACATTAAATCTTTTTAAAGAAATACTTTGGGTAGTTAATTCTAATCAAGGTCTAACACATTGACATGGTTAGAGATACAGATGCTGGTGCCAAAACCAATAAATTTGCGTCTGTGTACATGTGTGTGAGACGAGCACGTGATTAAATTTATCATCTAGTATTATTTAAATTTTATACTTTGTTAATTAATCGTGACATAGCATGCTTGTGTTATATTTCTTTTTTATCTAAATAATATTTTAATTTAACATATTACATGAATAATTCCTCAAATTAAATATATAGTTATATATATATATATATATATATAACATATATAGTTATAGATATATAACATAGATAATGATGCTAATTTTATATTTTATTTTATTTTATATTAGTTAAATATATCTCAGCGAATTATTTTGATTATATCATATATTCAATTCAACAACTCTCAAGTTGAAAGAGAAAAGAGAAAAAATATATGTAATATATTATACATTCAATTTTTCTTATTGAAGGTATTAACGGACTATAAAACGAGTCACAGAGCAAATATTTTTAGTGCCAAGTTTTTGCCTAATAGTGGAGATCATCGTATTGTTTCTTGTAGCGGAGATGGCATTATTTTGTATACAGGTAGGTATAAAAATTGATAGAATATAATTGAACAGAACAAATTAATAAATGACCGCCAACATTTGCAGATCTGATGAGAAAAGCAGAAACGTTCCATAATCAATTTACTTGTCACACCGGTACTACTTATGAAATAGCGACAATACCTGGTGAACCGCATAGTTTTCTAAGCTGTGGGGAAGATGGGACTGTGAGATGGTTTGATCTCAGAGTGAAGGATAAATGTAGCGCTACGAGATGTAAAGAGGCAAGTATTATTTTTACTATAAGATGCTATAATTTTTACGTAATTTACTTGCAGAATTATAAATTGAATTATTTTTTTAGGATGTACTAATTCCTTGTCAAAGAGCCGTGACTGCTTTGTCGGTGAATCCTGTATTGCCTCATCAGATAGCGATCGGTTGTTCTGATAGTACTGTAAGAACGTTCGACAGAAGAATTCTGGGTACACCCGCCACCGGTAATCTTTACGGAACCTTTAATTGTATTACGTCACACACAGTACAGAATAAATATGCATATTTTCTAGGTTGGACAGATACGGAAAGTTCAATAAGATCGCTGTGCAGTTTCACTGTCCCAGAATTCGAAGGCAATTCTTACAGGATTACATCGCTGAGTTACAGTCCAGATGGACAGGATGTTCTTGTCAGCTATAGCAGCGATCATCTTTATTTATTTAGTATCAAAGTAATGTAATAGTAACATGGCAATTATAACTATTTTTATTTACATTTTCCAAGGTTGCCTTCATATTTTATTTATATAAAAGAATAAGGCTTATAATCGTATATTTTTTTTAACTATATTATCATTTATGTTAAAATTAAAATTATTTATTTCTGAAATTTATAATCCAGGATCAAGGCAGTTTGCAACTACGGAAAGATGCAATAATGGGAAAAGGAAAGGGAAAGAAGCATCCATTAAGATCGCCTCAACCAGTTCGTCGTTTAAGACTTCGCGGCGATTGGTCTGATACTGGTCCTGATGCGCGTCCAGAAAGAGAAGGAGGACGTCGCAGTGGTACAGGTAAATTGATATTCTTATTTTTATATGGGATGTATAAAAAGTACCGGGGCTGCAAAATATCTCGAAAACTAAGCATTTTAAGAAAAAATATTTCAGAAAATTTGTAGGACTTCAAAAGATCTACTTACTGGCGCTATGAATTTGACCTTGGATGGCATCGCCAAGATCAGAACAAAGTCACCTTGAATTTTTAAGTGAGATTCTTTAAAATACTTTATTATAGTATTTTGAAAAACTCTCGAGATAAATCACAAGAATATGTAAGATAAGGAGTTCTATTTAAAAAAAATCGATCCAAGGTCCAACTTATAGCGCCAGTAAATCTTTTGAAACCCTACAACTTTTTATTTGAAACACTTTTTCCTAAAATGCTTAGTTTTTGAGATGTTTCGCCGTCAGGGTACTTTTTGTATATGATCATCCTGTATATAATCATACATTATACAAAAAATTCACACACACACACACACACACACACACACGCGCGCGCGCGCGCGCGCGCACGTGTGTATGTATATATATATATATATATGTGTTTATTCGCCAGAAATCGCTCAGGCAAGACCGGTGCTGCATACATCTTTGATGCAGAGGATGACAGATGTACTCAGCAGAATGTTGAACGATCCAGCCACGCGCGCCGCTCTGAGTGGTGGAGGTGAAGATAGTTTAGAAGGTGTCATTGAGCAACCAGAAGCTATTCAAAGCACTGAGAATAATTCTGAATTGAATACAGAGAGAAGTGATGATGCGGTTGAATCGAGCGCTGAACAAAATAATGTTCCAGGAATAAGTGGTAACTAAAATAGATATATCCACTATACATTTTGATATTTGATTTTATTGAAGCGTCGCTTTTAGGAAATAGAAGCACGTATGTTGACAGAGATGTGGACGAAACGATTAATACTGAGAGACTACAAACGAAAGAAGTTAAACAACCACAGCAATATAACGAATTATCATTTCCAAATGTATCCGTGAGCACGAATGACGTTCCTATGGAAACTGAATCTAGTCAAATCGGTCAAGCGCAGATCGCTTCTGCAAAATGTACAAGTAATGTTGATAAACGTGACCATGATAATGTATGGAATCGAAACAGAAATGAGGATGAAACTGCATGTACGAATATAACTAGCAAACAGGAGAATATGATGGAGAATCTTCAAGATAGATTAACAACAATGCGGGACGGTTTTTTGGAAAGGTTAGATATACATTTTTTTCTTGTTGAGATTTATTAAATTTATATTTTCTTTTTCTCAATTAATGTATATTTTAATTAATGAAACTATTTGAAATGTGTATGTGTGCGTGTGCGTGTGCGTGTGCGTGTGCGTGTGCGTGTGCGTGTGCGTGTGCGTGTGCGTGTGCGTGTGCGTGTGCATGTGCATGTGCGTGTGCGCGCGCACGTGTGAATATATCTGTGTAATATGTAATTTTATATATAGACATGGCAGTGAACCTGCTGTGAGTTTAACGTATTCTGATAAAAGCTCAACTAGTGCCACGATATCGCTTGGTGTTGGCGATGAAATGACTCGTGATAGTTACCACCCGGGTGAATATATCAATCTCAGATAATGTTTTAATATATTGATTAACTGACTTTATATAGCAATTTATTTTTCAGGTCCGTCTGGAAGTAGCAATAATACTCTCGATGCAGGTCCGAGCAATAATCGCAACCATTATCATTATAATGAAGATAGAGAAAGTAAATATTTAAAATAATCATTGTGTGTATTGTATTTGATAGTTCTTTTTAAAAATTTTTTTAATAATTTCATAAATCTTAATATATGCATTCATATATGATACGTGAATGGATATGCGTAGCGTGTGGCGTGTAAGTGTAAGATATTTATTCATTTATTTATATATACATGTGACATTTTTTACAGAAAGTAAAGAAACTGTGTACATCGATAGCGACGATGAAGATGTTCAATCAGATGAAAGGTCTGTTGAAGTGTCACGATAAACATTTTATTCAATTCAAGTCACTATCATTTCTTTGGTTCATTTCTTTATACGTATATCTATTTATTATGTGGCCTCATCTTTAAAGTTATAATTTTTTTTATCAATAACTCTAATATTTACAGGTTGCTAAATCCAATCGAGGAAATGGACGAAGCAATTGTCAATGCTCGTTCATCGCAAGGACACGAGACATTTGATGATACCTATCTGACGGAACTCTGCGTAAAACGAAAATATATGGGACATAGGAACGCCAGGTTGAAAATTTATTTTTAATATTAGCATAGTATTAGCATAGTATTAGCAAACTCAACTATTAATGAGAGCGACACGTGTTCTCAAGTTCGTGTGAGTGATTTCTATAGAGATTATTTAAATGTGAGGACTATTAGAACTGTAGTTAAATTAACACGATATTAAAGTAATTACGCCAAAAAGCTGACCAGGGATGTCTTTGTGATACCGATTACATAGTTTGTAGTCAATACCATATACCAAATCTATTTGGCGAGTTTGGCCGCTGCCACTATAAACAATAATTTTGACCAAGTCCTCGTCTAATCAGAGTGTATCAAAGTGTAAACGTGTCTGAAAGATCGGAAACCAAATCATTGACTCGAGTAGTTCCGAAAAAGCCTCCGAGCGGACTGGGCGGATTGTACGATATTAAAGCCGCCAAATTATTTCTGACTATTCGCCTTTCCTCCATTTTTGACTCTAGTTTCTTTAGGACCATGATAAAGGAAGCAAATTTTTGGGGCAACGATTTCGTCATGTCGGGTAGCGACTGCGGTCATGTATTCGTGTGGGAAAGGGACACCGCAAAATTGTGTATGCTATTGGAAGCGGATCAACATGTAGTCAATTGTCTGCAACCGCATCCATATCTTCCGATATTAGCTACTTCTGGCATTGACTACGACGTCAAATTATGGGCGCCGATCAACGATCAGTCGAGCTTTGATGAAAAGTTTGCGGAAGATGTAAGTTGTCCTATTTTATATAGTTTAAATATTTTATATAGTTTAAATTAATAAAAGCAAAAGAAATACACGCATATGTCTCCGTTGTATGTGGAAAGGCAGAATTTTGAGTTTTGATGTTTTACTCTGCTTTCAGTTGAAAAAAAGAAATGCAGTTATGTTGGAGGAGACCAAAGACACAATTACTGTACCTGCGGTTTTTATGATCAGAATGCTGGCATGCCTCAATCAAATACGCAGAGGTAGTGAAAATTTATAATAGTATTCTCTTTAGGATCTCTTCACGATAAGTCGCTATACTGATATGTATGGAATACACAAGTAGGAAAAATAAATCCAACATTTTTTCGGAGTCTTCCATTGTTGTGCGCAGGTATTAAAATACATGATGATTAGCATTGGATGATATAAAGTTTTATCTGAATTTTTTTTGCATTGCGTATCGTCTCATTTTTTTAGATGATTACTTGAATATAAAACATCGGTATGTATCAATTGATACAGAAGCCGAGAAAATTTCTTTTCTTTCTTTCTTCAATGTATTAAATCAATATTTGACTGTATGGGGCATTTTTGTGTTCTTAAGTGTTCTAAAGTGTTCTAAGTGTATATAAAATCATAAATTCTTTTGACAATGTCTAACAATTTACACTTCACACTTTACACGTTTGTTCGATCTTGCTGAGTAAAATTATTTGGATGTAGATGATGAATTATTTTTTTTTTCTTTTGGCAAAACTTATTCATTCAAATTTTACTTCATTTTATTAATATAAAATATTTTTTAGAAATATTATATATTATTTGTTAATTATTATTTCAAAATATACATATATTCAGTATATATCACTTGAAATATGTATTGAATAAATACTATATCAAGATTATATCAAGACATATAGGACCAGTGTCGTTATTATTATTGTATACAAATAACAAATACAAATACAAATATTACGAATAATTTGTTGAATAATTGCATAATGTGAAATTATACTGTTGCGTGCATCTTAAAATTATGAGAAATAAAATTTTTGTTTAATTAAAAATTTATGTGTGTGTGCGTGCGTGCATGGTGTAAAAACTTGTAACTTTTGTACGATATGTACCTTTGTACGTATCGTACAAAATAGTTTAAAATAAAATCTTGCGCGCGTACATTTTAAACAATTAAATATTTAGAAATCATGGGAAAAACGTGTCGTACAAAAGTTGTAGAGTTTCTAGAGGGCCACATGATTCTGATATTGATTCATTCGTTCAATTCGACGACATTGGCGAGACTTTATGATCGCCATTTTATTAAGTGGAATCTTATATATATTTTTTGTTACGTAATATGATTATTCTAAATATAAAAGTATGAAGGTACAAATGTCCAAAAGTAAACAGTTTACGAAATATTTTATATTTTATTCTGGCATATTCTGATAAAATATAAAATATCTCGTAAACTATTCATTTTTTGATAAATTCGTTTCTTAATACTTTTATGTCTTAATACTTTTATAGTAATAAGAAAAATCAATGGTATGAAGAAGATATATAGTTGCTTTGCAAAAAAACTATACAAGCATAACAATATGCAAATATATATATTTTTTAAAAGTCAACTGTATGTTTTCTCTATACTAATCGATCTGACAGTCAGCTATGAATGAATCAATATCATAATCATGTAGCACTTTCGAAACTATAATTTTATACGAAACATCTTTTTCTACAATCCCGTGATTTTTAAATATTTGGCTGTTTAAAATAAAATCGGATAATCTGTGTACACACACACACACACACCGCGCGCGCGCACGCGCGCGCATGCACGCACACACAAATACATATAATTTTATGTATCATTATATAATTATTTCTTAAAATTTATATTAATTCCTAATATATTTTTTCAATTATATAAAGTTGAGGATAAACAAATAAATAAAAATTGATTAATTATAATGTTAATTTTGTTGTCTTTTTAATTTTAAAACTAATGTATTCAAAGCTGATGCGATTTTACGTGCGTTTGTTCAAATAGATAAACACAAACTTTACCGAAATATATTTAGAAAGATGGTCGTTTGCGGTCCATTTATGTCCGTATGACAAAATAATACGAGTCATGTTGATTATATTGTAGGTCGAGGTCGCAACAGGAGACGGAGCAACGACGAGGGCGGCGAATTACGAGGTGGCTAAGTCATCTTCGACGATACTGCAAGTAGTACGATAATAAAATACAACGATAGTAAAGATGTATTAATCGCGCATCAAATGCGGGACTGCGATTATGATATAATAATCCTTCGTTTATCGATCGAATCAATAATAGATTCAGCACGAACCGTCTTGATCGGTACGTTTGATCGAACGGATCTCACGATGTATATTTCGGTGTATAAATACATCCATAAGGTATTCGACAACGTTGATTATGAATCTATATATATATATATATATATATATATATTTTGTGCTTATATTAAGATACCAAATTGCAATAAAATATTGTGTATCATATTGTGTAGTTCCTCGAATCGGCTCAAGCTTGTATGTCTCTTTTGGCCTTTTTACGTACATAATTGATATTTATAGTTGAATTTACATTATTTAATGTATCAAGAGAAGGAAAAAGGGAATTCTTTTTTATCCTTGTATATACTTTATATTTAATAATATATGTCTATATGATTTTCACAGATGATACATGTTAGCATCTGAATATTTATCCGAGTTGTATATCATTATTATACGGCCCCGTGTATTTTGCAAAGAGATTGTCGATAAAATAATGAATGTCAAAATTAGCATGTTAGTCGAAGGCTTGCTACAAAAATATTTCATTTCCGCTTGTATATATTTGATAATGTGGATAATTAGGATTTCAAATATACACGATGATTATCTAAATTCTTCCGCCATCAATAACGTCGAGCCATCGTCAAGCTTGACGTTAATATGGTAACAAAGAAAAATATCGAGTAACACTCGTGTAATAATCGGAGATTATTGATATTTCAGATTCTCATGTCTCGTTTTCATATTCGTTAATAATTATTTATTTCAATAATTACAATCTCTTATATATGGATGTCGTCTATATATTGAGAGACTAGTAAAATAGTATTTCGTAAAAGTTTGCAGAATTGTGTGTTTGATGCTCAAGAGAATAAATACAGTACTGGGTTACAGCTTAATGATCAAGAGAGACATATTTTATTTTCTTCTGTTGTTATACTGCAGGCACAAATATCTTGTAAATCGCAAGGTCAATTTTTCACGTCCGTTCTGTACGTCGTTTATGATTTACATTTATCATCGTGAATAATAGGAATAATAGGAATAATAAAATGTCAGTAATACAGTTTGATCCCGTAGAAAAGGATATTGTAATCTTAACGGTATTAAGACATGGAAATTTTTGTCGTAAGGCTAATTGTAACATGTGCCTTACAGGTTTTTAAGTTGAAGCAATAAAGTGTGAACATGAGTAATCGTATCTATTTGAGACATAAGCAGATTTTTTTTTCTTTTTTGAAAAATACCCAGGATTTTAGAAATCGACTATCGGTCGATATATCGCGTCGCTGCTTGTGCAATGTTAGTACGATAATAGAGAATATGACCTATGGTAGAATATGACAAACGATCGTCAGATTGAGCAATGTACACATAAGAATGAACGACATGTCTTTACAATTATGTATTATCAAGTTGGGAGTTATTTATAATAAAAATGTGAACGAACGTGCAGTATAATAACGCAGCGTATTCTCATCATTAATCCTATCAGCATTGATCCTTGTCATCTTTGCGAAAAATGCCACGTACCTAATAATGATAAAATTGAACACACACACACACATGCGCGCGCGCGCGCGCGCGCACTCTCTCTCTCTCTCTCTCTCTCTCTCTCTCGTTTAGATTTTCGTAGAGAATTTTACAAATAATAATGTTTCTCATTTTCGCACATGTAACAATACACATTGCAAAGTTATATTTGTGGCAATACTTAATCAAGAATTCGGATTGTCGAGTATCTCGAAGGTGAAAAAATCTTGTAAAATGAAATCGTTCGACGGCAGCATTCTCGTGTAGCGATGATAAGACATCGCGTATTATAATCCTTAATTTCAATGCGGGAGAAAAATGATTAAGAGAAAGCAATTAGACAAAATAAAATCACACATTCAACAAGATTCAACAACAGAATCGAATTTAATAACAAAATATGAATGACGTATTTGTGACGTAATAAAATTAATTGTATAATCGTAAACGGTAATAATAAAACAATATCAATGATCGTATTATTAACGCTACAAATGACTATAAGAATTATAAATGTATCCAAACAATGGGCTATAGCAATTGTAGTAGAAACGTACAAAGAGATCGCACGTTTACAAGCTGTTGTCTGTGGTATTATAAGAGGACGCAGATAACTAATTGTAATTTAATGATCGTTACATCGACGATCTTTTTTATCCCGATTATTCTCTTTCCAGCAAGCACCGCTTTCATTCAAGTTTTATTAAACGCTCCTATTATAAGAACTTTCGTTGAATATAAATCTCTGTACTTTATCGTAATCGTTACGACCGTAATGTATACGTAATGTAAACGTTCATAGAATACACACTATTTTGCTCAATGAACTATTATCAATGTTTACAGGATCGTTGATAAGCGCAGGAAGAAGGCTGATACAATCAGAGTATATCGAGGATACAATTGAGAGTCTCAGATCAAGATATCTCGCTTCTTATAATTATATATCCCATACAATTTGCGAAGCCGATTTCGAAGAGCAATTTCGATTTCATCAATTCAGTTTCGTACAACTGTCGCTAAGACCCGGAATCTTTAAAGATATATAACCAGAGGACAAATTGTTATACACGAAAATCTTTATTTCGAAGTATATATATATATATATATATATATACTTGAATACACACACATTTTTATTTCTGTGTGTGTGTGTGTGTGTGTGTGTGCGCGCGCGCGCGCACTTACATACACATACATATGTCAGGATATGTCTGTATTCTACTTAAAGGCAAAACGATGAATAATCGGAAATTTTCGCGTTATCTACAATACTGCTTACTGCTTACGAGAAAATTAAGAAGAATTTAAACTCGAGAGCAAAGGAATTGAAAGAAATGAATTAAATATAATATTTAGAAATAAATTGACGGATTGATGAATTATACGTTAACAATTGTAATTTCCCTAATCTTGAGTAAGGTAGACGAAAAAAGAACGAGATAATCGAGAATCTTCAAGGAACAATGTGACGCGTGTGGAAACATGTGTGATTCGATTGCGGGCGCAACTATATATATATATATATATATATATATATATATGCATATGTGTGTACACACACACACACACACACACACACACACACACACACACACACACACAAACACACATACGTATTTCTTTCTATTTCTCTGAGCAATTAGGATAAAATTATAATCGATTGCTTATTCGTTATTTGTAAATTCAATATTTAATGTAAAAATCAAGTTTAGCGATTATATATTAAATGTATCAATGAGAGAGGAAAAGATGGAG